>NC_077233.1:271096602-271396602 GCF_027887165.1 Monodelphis domestica | reverse complement strand
GCTGTGTCGCCCTCTCAGCCGTTGAACCTTCTTGTTGGTTTCTTCCACCTGTTCCGCCGAAGCAGTCTTCACATGCTGGGTGAGCAAAGCCCTGGTTCACGAGGGGTCGAAGACGACCCGATGGCTACCCTCAATGACTAACACTGTTGTAAAAAGTATAAAATCCCCCGAAGTGATGTTGTCAGGGGGAACAGCCTTTCCATTCATGCTGTCCTCCCAAGGAACTGCTCCCTATCTTGCTGTTCCACCTGGCCATTCTCAACATTACTCCCCAAACTAATAAATTTCTCTTTTTTGTTTTTAAGCTAAATATTGGAGTCTTTCATTCTTGCAAAAGATATCCTTCCTGAACCCCAGGGGTACAAATCTGAACCCCACAAAAGTATACTAGAGTAGGTTACAGAAAATCAAGTGATCTCACCTAGAATTGATTTTGGGGAACTCTTGAAAACAAGGAGAAATTGTGACAATTTGAAACCTGAAGCTATGTGATCTGAAGCTTGTTTTTTAGTTGGTAGAGGAAAAAATATATATTCAAGGGTTAGAGAATAACTTCCCCTCTCCATCCAAACCTCACTTCCCCACATACCACCTTCCCTCCCACACACATATAAGTAAAAAACAAAACAAAACAAAACAAAAACAAAAACTAAAAAAACAACAAATGAGACCAAATCCATGAGTTTATTGGTGTGGGATAGCTGATCTCAGAGTCTGGTCTGAGGACTATCCAGGGTGTCTGAGACCCTTCCATGAGATCTGGGGGATCAAAACTATTTCTGCAATAACACTAAGATGTTAATTTCCTACATAGTAAATATAGATGGATATAATCATCTTAAACAGAACCTCTTTGGGGATCTTAACAATTTTCAAGAATGTAAAGTGATCCTGAGACCAAAAAACTTGACAACTATGAGTTAAATAACCCCTAGTGAGAGAATGTCCTCTTAATGTAAAGGAAGTATTGTTGAGCAATTTCTAGTCTTAGAGAGTTGCCTGGAGGTCATTAAGTGACCTCATAGGATCCTAGTAAGATCAGAGACTTAGAGCAGACTTAGGAGCTATTTAATCCACCCCCTTCACTTTACAGGGGAAGAAGTTGAGGATCAGAACAGCTGGGTGACTCACTAAGGCTCCCCTAGACAGCATGTCAGAGGCAAGATATGAACCTAGGTCTTCCTGGCTCTGAAGCCTGCTTCTTATCCACCATGCTATATCACACTATTCTGCTTTTCTAAGAAATATAATTTGGTAACTATTCTAGGTGGTGCAGTGGATAAAGTGCTGTGCCTGAAGTCAGGGAAACTTGATTTCAAATTTGGTCTCAGATACTTCCTAGCTATGTGTTATGGGCATGGAAGGGATATTCTTTGGGGTTCGGGAAGGATGCCTTTTGCAAGCATGCAATGACTCCAAAACTTAGCTTAAAAACAAAAAGAGATTTATTAATTTAGAAAGTAATGTTGAGAGTGGCCAGGAGGATAGCAAGGCAGAACAGCAAGATGGAGAGCAGTTCCCTGGGAGGACAGCATGAAAGGAAAGGCTGTTCCCTCTTGGGGACAGCATGGATGGAGAGGCTGTCCCCCAGATGACATCAGTTCTGGGGATTTTATACATTCTTCACAACAGTTAGTCACTCAGGCATGAGGTGGGGTGATCATACTGGGTCTGCCTGGGGACATAAAGATTCCTTAGTTTTAGGGGACAAACAGATGTCTGATAGGATCGAGGTGTAGTCTGAAGGTGCATCTTTCTGACCATCTAGAGGATGATCAAAGGAAGATAGTCATCTCAGGACCCTAGGTGGGGTCATTGGGTGTTTTTAGTCTCAGAGTCAGAAAAAACAACAAGAGAGTTCCCTTGACAATAGTTTGCCTGGGTTTCTGGGGTACAGTGCCCATGTCAATATGTAAACTTGGGGAAAATCACTTAACTTCTGTTTACCTCAGTTTCCCCAACTCTAAAATGGAGATAATAACAGAAACCCTTGAAGGGCTGTTGTAAGGAGCAGATGAGATAAAATTTGTAAAAACATACCAAAAATGCTTAACACAGTATCTAGCACAGAGTAGGCTCTAAATAAATGTTCATTTGCTTCTATAGCTAGGACAATCAATGAGGAAATCATATATAAAATGACTAAACCTTGGACTAGATGTTTGATTCTGGGATAAAAAGGAAATTTTTTTTAAGGAAAAGAGAAGTTACATTTTACAAAATAGATGAATATTACAAACAATAACTAAAAGTTGAAGATGACTGAGATATCTGATTCTTAATGGAATTCTTTTAATTCTAAATAGCTTGACTACTGCCAAAGGAAATGGACTTGATGCATATTTTTTGGTAAATTAAGGATTGATGAATTGAACAAAAAGTGCGTACTCTGTGCCAGGCACTGCACTTTGTGCTGAAGATACAAAGAAAAAGTAAAAGAGTTCTTGTCTTTGAAGAACTTGTAGTCTAGCATGAGGAGACAGTGTGCACATAGGCACATATACACCATATATATTAAAGAAACTTTTAGGAGAAAGGCATCAGTAGCTGGGGGAAACAAGAAAGGCTTCAGGTAGAAGGCAGCACTTTCTCTAAACTTTGAAAGAAGTTAGGGATTCTAAGATGTAACGGTGATGAAGAAATAAATTCCAGTTATGGAGGACAGCCAATGCAATGAATCTGAGATGGGAGATAGAGTGTTGTTTGTGAGGAACAGTAAGAAGACCAGTTTGATTGACAGTGTTGTCGTACACTAAAGAAAACTGGTTGGTTGTTTCCCTTCATAACTGAAGAGCCTCAAAAGGACATCATTGGTGATGTCTTTTGACTTGCACAGAAATTGGATGTAAATGAGGCAGAGTTGCACATAGTCTTTGGCCTCGTTCTCTTTTTCAGTCATGACAGGAAAAAAAATCAAGATGGTGTTGGCATGGGATGTAGTGGAGAACCTTGGCTTCTTTGATGTCTGGTGACATTCTAAGCACTACTTCAGCTGCCTTCATGGCTGTTGGAACAATTGTTCTCATCGAGTCATTCCACTGGGGAAAGCCTTCACAAGCTTGGGGCAGACACCTCCTTAACTCACCAACATCTTTGAGGCCTGTAGGTTGTCTTCAGCTTGGTTCACCTAACTTACTGAGCATTTATTGTGATGTGGCTGCTGTGCATGCTATGATAGCTTTTGGCACAACAGTTGAGTGCTGAGTGGCAGGTGGACACCAAAGGAAGAAAGCATCCCTGAAAAGAGCTCAACAAGTCCTCACAGCAGTGGTAGTAATCTTCCCTGAGCCTTGTACACTCCATTACATATGAAGGAAAATAATGTAAGCTGGGAAAGATAAAATGATAGTAGGTGAAGAAGAACCTTAAACAAAAAGCAAAGAAGTTTATATTTAGTCCCATAGATAATTTGAACCATTGGAGTTCTTGAGTAGGGAGATGACATAGTCATCCTTGAGTTTTGAGAAAAAGCTACTTTGGCAACTAGGTGAAAGTTGGATTAATGAGAGAGAAGGGGAACTTGGGGGCAGGGATACTCATTAAGAGACTGTTGCAATATTTTAGGCAAGAGGTAATGAATTCCTAAATTAGGGTAGTGACTATATAAAAGGAGATTGAGGGACAAAAATGAGAGAGGTTGTGGAGAGAGAAATGACAAGATTTGACCTTTGATTGGATATGCAGGATAAAAGTGAACACTTGAGGATGACAAGGTTGTAAACAGGAGTGACTGAAAGGCTAGTAGTGGTTTTCACAGAAATAAGGAAATTGGAAAGTGGAGTAGGGGAAAGACCTTTTTGATCATTTTGAATTTGAGATTCCCATACAATATCCGATTAGAAATATTTAATAAGAAGCTGATGAAATTTGACTAAAGCTCAAGAGAGAGACTAGCCCTGAATAAATAGATAGATGTGAGAATTATTGCTATATAGATAAAAACTAATTCTATGTGAGTGGATGAAGATATCAAGAAATAGTATAAGAAAGAAATAAAAAAGAGCCAGGACAGAGCCTTGAGGAATACTCAATTAGAAGGCATGAATGATATGGATAATGAGCCAACAAATGAGATAAGAATGATCAGGCAGTCAGGAGGAGAGATGGCAAAAGAAAGCAGTCTCATAAAACTTGGAAGAGAAGGAACACAGGAAGAGAATAAAGTTAACTGTGCTGAAGAAAAGTTATCAGATGGGGCAATTAAGAGATCACTAATAACTTTGGAGAAAACTTTCAGTTGAGACATAAGATCCAAATCCAAATTGTAAAAGAATGAAGAGAATGTGAGAGAGAAGTAAAGGCAAATAGTGTAGGCTGTTTTTCCTTCTAGGGATTTGAGAAAGGAAAGCAAAATATAGGATAACATTCTTATATAACTATAAGATGGATATCTTTCAGGTCTGTTCAATAAATACAAGGTGGCTGGCTTACATATTGCATGGATAGATATCTTTGTGATTAAATGTTCACCATTTCTCCATTGGGTAATTGCAGTTTCTTAGAAATGTAGAGAAAGGTTGTGGCTGAGTGCTTGACATGTCTCTCATCTATCTCCAAGGAGGATATTGAGCCAGAATCATTTCCACCACACATTAAATGTCTGCCCAGTCTAGGGCTATGGAATTCAGAACAATAGAGATACTGTCTCTGATCTTCCTTGAGGGGAAGGGTAATCTTTGGCTCACAACCACCAATTTCTCACCCATTTCTAATTACACAAAAGACCATCACAAATAACTAATATTAAATAAGTCCATTAATCCAACCAAAAAAGAAAGAAATTAGAGAAGTTCCAAATAGAATATTTCAAGAAAAACACAAAAGAAAATAAGCTCTTCATGTAGGAGTAAGATAAGATCTCAGCTCTATGAAGGATGGAGAGAATGATTTCATTCAGCTGAGGTCTATTCTCAGTCTCTGGAATTTCAAGCAAGTCTAGGGACATGATGGGACTGTCCTTGCCCTTGCCTTTTGTCCTTCCCCTTCTTTCTTGCCTTGCCTCATCTCACTTCTCTTCTAACTTGTTTTCCCTATATTTTCTCAATCTGAAAGTGCAACTTTCATGAACTCAGTCTCATCGCATTTTGGCATAGAAGATTCAATCACTCCATCTTCTATCTAGTCTGGTTTGTACCTCTTTCTATCCCTACTGACTCATCAAACTGGTGCTAGACTCTAAATACTCTATTAGCTTGAGCCCTTTGGCAGCTCAAAGAGTTCTAATAATTCTAATTCTAAGTTCTAATAATTCATCAGCCTGAGTTTCCCAAATTGGAGTGATTGCAGATGTATACCTGCATGTTTTTTTTTTTTCTGGCATATCCACCATTCCTGTGTCTTTCTGCCACTTACTTAGAGCTTATTTCTCATACATTCCCTTGTGAAGACTGTATGGAACCAATTCACTAAAACATTTATGTATATGCACTCAGGATTCTTGGTGACAATTAAGAGTCACATGTCTCTGGGGTTTGTAGTACACATCATAAGGGTGTCTTTTGGGTACCAACCATGAGTGTATTTTTGTTGATGTTCAGTTGTTTTTCAGGCATGTCTGATTATTTGAGAGTCTGTTGGTGTTTGTTTCACTAGAGTGGCTTTCCATTTCCTTCTCTAGCTCATTTTGGTTTCCTTTTGTACCCCCAAATTATAGAAGTGCTTCACGTCACACTGTAAGTGGGAAAATTCCTTTGCTTCCTTGCATCTTGTTAATGCAGATGATGACCCTGTTCATCAAAGAAAGACCCTTGAGAGAATTATCCTCCTTGGATTCTCCCCTAGGTTTTGAGATGGACATAGATATTCTGGTTATGTCCTGATACCATTAGGTTCTAGGACATCTACTTGCCCCCTAAACTATGCCCAGCTAAGTCCTATGTCTTCAGGACATAAGACACCTCTCTGACCCCAGTCAGGTGACTGACCCTCCACTTCTGCCTAAATTCATACCCTTCTCTGGTCACATAGCACCTGTTGTCAACAGAGTATGAAAAGAAACAGAATCTATCCCCTCAAGGAGGCAGTGCACCTGAGTCTGTCTCCTGACCTTTCAACATTTACCTTCTCAACTAATTTTTAAATTGTTAAGTAAAGTGTTGGAGACTTGCATTCTTGCAAAGAGTACCCATTGTGATAGAGGCTGGCACTAGTGAAAAAGTGCCAGGCTGAAGAGTATATGAAATTGATCATCTAGACAGGGCTGAGGAGTTTGGAATCTGGAGAAGACTCTGGCTGGTAGAGGAGTTGGTGGTTTTTTGGTCTTGAGAAGCCAAAGACAGAAGGTGGGAAAAAGACTTTCTCCTGAGGGTTACCCATTTTTCCTGCTGGTGACTGGAAATCTTTCCCCCCAACACTTCCCAATTGAAGGGACATTCTGAAGAGAAACCTGAGCAGACTTTACCTCAGCTCTTGTTGCTCAGGGGCTAGTAGCCTTTGTCACTGACTGCCTAGCAGTTTCCACACAGGATCAAAAACACCTTCATTCCTGGTGGTGGTGGGGAACAAGTGAGTTACCAACTGCCACTCTGATCAGTTACAAAACTGAGGAAGAGTGTCTATTGTAAAAGGGAGGCTGTACTAGGGCTATCAGCTTATAGGATCTAGTCATCTTAGATCCTATCTAGCTAGAAGCTAAGCTTGTAGGGACAACAACCATTTTCTAACTGTTAACTCCTGGCAGTTAGAGCCTAGAAAACATCTAATGAGAAACATGTTACAACTAATACTGTGGTCAGCTGTGTTAGGAATAATTTCCATTTATTGGGGCTACTGTATCATTTATAATACAGTGGCAGGGATGACAGACAATGTTCTAGGGACATTAACCAATATGACTATGGGATGGACACAGTTACCAATGAATTATCTAGCTGTCAATTGCCTCTGGCAAATCATACCCCAAGTCTATCTTGTGTTTGTGGCAGTCACTAACATCTTAAAGAATATCAAAGTTGGTTCCAACCTTGTTGATCTTCCAAAAGCAAACTGTACATACTCTAGTCATTGATAATAGATTAGAGGCATTGCTTGGTCAGATCCCTATTATAACCGAGATGTGCCAGGATTACATGCAGAGAAAACAAGGCATGGGGAAGGGAACTGATGAGATTGGGGCTGTGACAAGACAGACTAATAAGGATGATGTAGTTACTAATACTAATACTGGAACACCATTAGGTGATTATAGGAAATCTGAGTTATCAACACCTGACACAGAATTGCAACAGGTCACTGAAGGAAAGTTAATGAAAGACCTGGAGAGTACAGAAATCAGTGACCAAGAGTCAGACGCAAACCCAGATGATATAGTCCCAAATAGTACAATAATAGTTGACCAAAACAGTGATGAAGAATAGGAACCCTATGAGTACATCAAGCTTTGTGATAAAGTTCACAAAGATTTAGATGAGTGGGACACAAATTGGCATAGAGAACATCTGAATTCAAGCAAGCTCTTCTGATTCTGATTCTGATGAAGCAATTGAAAACATGGGAAACTATCAGTAGAGGAAATACTGTATATTGCAGGAGTCAGTAGTTATGAAGAATTTTGTAAGAAATATGACTTAGGGGACAGTGATACTGAATTGGATGTAATAGAATAGAGAACAAGCTGAAAAAGAGATAGGCAATATAATTCTATTATCACATCTGTTTTCTCCAACCTTGAGCATCCCATAACACAACAGATACCATCTATTGAGAACTTGGAACCAGGACTGGTTTGAGTTCTATAGGGTAGCAAACAACATGAAACCTTATAAGAACCCAGACTGGTACTAGGCATAAGATCTGACACATGATCCACGAAGAAACTTTAATCAAATCAGAAAAAACCCCATAGCCCATAATGACAATCCCTGACTGAAAAAGAGGTTAATTTGTACCAAAGGGTTAAGACTTTCAGTATTGAAAGGAGGAAAGAGAGGAGAGCCCCCCTTCTCAAAGCAGGGTACAGGGGAGATAGCTAGTGTTTAGGGTTGGCTCAGAGACAGGAGAGGGGATTTGGAGATTTCCCCCTTCTGCCTTCCCTCCTTAGCTAAAGCTGCTCTCCCTGATTCACTCTTGTCCCTCTTGTCCCCCCTCTACTACTCAAGACCAAAGGGTCTCCCCTTGATCTGTTCACTCATACTCAGCTTGGGGAACAGATAACTTTTAATGTAAACTCAATTAGGAATGCAAAAGGAATAACAGGCAGGGAAGAATGGGAAAAGGAATGTGGGAAAAAGAGGACCCTGTCTCTATCTAAACCCTTTTCCCTACCTCCTCAAGTTTGGGGGAACTCTGGCTTTGGCAGCCTGAGCCCCCTGAGGGTAAGTCAGGTTGACTCACTCCTGGGCAATAGGAGCTGAGGTAAAGTCTGCTCAGGTTTTTCTTTAGAAAGTTCCTTAAATTGGGAAGTGTTGGGGGGGGGGGAGATTTCCAGTCACCAGCAGGAAAAATGGGTAACACTCAGGAGAAAGTCTTTTCCTCACTTTCTGTCTTTGGCTTCTCAAGACCAAAAAACCACCAACTCCTCTACCAGCCAGAGTCTTCTCCAGATTCCAAACTCCTCAGCCTCTCCCCCATCGAGCTGATTAATTTCATATACTCTTCAGCCTGGCACTTTTTCTCTAGTGCCAGCCTCTGTCACACCATCCTGAACCTCAGGGACTCACCTATAGGCCATCACAACAATTTTACACATGAGGAAACTGAGGTAAACAGGATTAAGTGACTTGCCCAGGATCAAACAGCTAGTAACTATCTAAAGTCAGATTTGAACTCAGGAAGATGAGTCTTCCTGATTCCAGGCCTGGGACTCTATTGCATCATCTAGTTGCTCCAGAGTTGATAGATGATAAAAATATGATAATAACTATAAAACAGGCATAATGGAGTGCCAAATGGTGACCATAGTTTAGCTGGAACTGAAGAAGGGGCTGAGCTGGGTTATGTAGATATTTAATAAATATCTATTCAATTGCAGCTCTGAAATTGTGTGCTCCTATGTGGACTCAACCCACTTCAACTTAAAATTTGAAATTTAGAACACATTCATAACTTGTATCTCTGACCAACATATATCATATTCTGATGCACCCCCCTCCCCAAACCTTTCTTTCACCTTTTAGCAACAAAAGCCATTTTGACATTTACCAAAGTGGGGAACATTTGTTGGAGTTTTCAACATTCCTATTGCCAAAGAGAAATGACAAATACCAGGTGTAAAGGAATGATTAATTTTTGAAATGTTTAGGACCCATTAGTAGGGTTTTCTTTCAATCATTACCTCCCCCTAGATTATTTTAAAGAGCATTTGATCTGAGTGTCATTTAAAGAAAGCCATTAGGTTTCTGCAGAGGATTTATACTTTCTTCTATTTAATTCATCATCCTAGGTGATGAACTGCATTGTGACCAGCTTTAATTACTTCTTGTAATTAGAGCTGTCCCCTGGCAATGTTTGTCTGATGAAATCAAAGTTAATCTATTTAACTTTGGGAGGGATTTTTAATTCATCCCCTGGTAACACTGATCCAACATGCTGAATATTTCAACTTGTGAGCAAGTGTATTCTTTAGAGGTGCCTTATAAGAGAAGCTCAAATTCTTTCTTTTCAATTGACTAATCAATCAAAAAATATTTATTTAGTTCTTACAAATGCCAGACACCAGGGATAGAAAGAGAAACATAAATAGTCTGTAACCTGAGCCACTTATGTTCTAAAAAGGGAGATAACAGTCACATATACTATACAGTCTAACAAAAACAGCTCCCTCTGGATCTAGAAAGCTTTGGCACTATGCTTTCTCCCTTTTCATTAAGATGCTTGAGAGGCCTGGACCCAGGCAGTGGAGGACCAAGTTCAGTCTTTTTTTTTCTTTTTCTTAAAAAAATGTATTTAATTGATTAATTAAGAAAAATTTTCCACGGTTACTTGATTCATGTTCTTTTCCTCCCTTCCTCCCACCCCCTTTCGTAGTCAAGAGTCAATTCCATGTTCAGTCTTGAAGGAGCCTGAGGAACTCAGAAAAGGCAGGCAGGCTCTTTATCTCATACCCTTTGGAGTTTTACCCAGTTTCTCCTCTCCTTTATTCTCTCATTGTCCCATTATTTAAATTTTAGATTTTGATTCATGAATAGAATCTCCTAAAGAAACAAGTAGAAAAGTCTTTGGTATCTACTACATTAGGAAAAACAGCAACTATTTATTTCCACTATGCAAAGGAAATACTAAACACAAAAATCTCAAAGGCATATATTGATGGAAATTTAAAATTTAGAAATTGAAACTTAATCTTAAAAACTTAAACTGGTTTCTAATATTATTGAATAGACATTTTTACATTTGAGTTCCATGTTGCATTTTCCAAATTTTTTTTTTCCTAATAAATCATCAAGCATTTATTAGGCACTTACTATAGGCTAAGGATGTGGGATGCTAGAAAAGCAAAAAAAAAGTCCCTGCACTTACAGTCAAGTGGATAACATATGGGCAGACATTGGCAATTATGGAGAAGATAGACATAGAAAGGAAGGCACTAGCAGCTGGGATGGAGGAGGAGAGAACACTAATGAAGGAGATAATCCTTGACATGAGTTTTAGGAAGCCAGAGATTCCAAGAGGCAGAGGTGAGGAGGTACACTAAGGTGTTCAGGCATAGGGAACAGTAACAGTAAAAGCATGAAGAGAAGAGAAAGGTAATTGAATGTGAAGGACAGCAAGTATGTGGCTGGACAGGTAGAGTTTGTGGGAGGGAAGACTTTTTTTAATGTTTTATCTTTATTTCTGCATAAGTTTTCCAAATTTATATGATTCATGTTGTTTCTTTCCCTTCTTTGTTCCCCCCTCCTGGAGTTGACAAGTAATTCAGTCTGTCTTATACATGTATTATCCAGCAAAACATATTTCTATATTATTCATTTTTAATTGAATAATGTAAAACCAAAACCCCAAATCATATGCTGAAATAAACAAGTGATAAATCACATATTTTCATCTGCATTCCTACTCCAGTAGTTCTTTCTCTGGAGATGGATAGTATTCTTTGTCATAAGTCCTTTAGAACTGTATTGTTGTTAGTAGCAAAGCTTTTCTCATTTGATCATTCCACAAGGTTTTAGTTATTGTGCATAATGGTCTCCTCGTTCTGCTTATTTCACTTTGCATTAGATCTTTCCTAAATCATCCTGTTCCTCATTCCTAATAGCACAATAGTATTCCATCACCATCAAAGACCACATTTTGTTCAGGCATTTCCAATTGAGGGATAGCCCTTCAGTTTCCAAATCTTTGCCACCACAAAAAGATGCAGCTATAAATATTTTTATATAAATAGGTCTTTTCCCATTTTTAAACATCTCTTTGGGATACAGACCTAGTAGTGGGATGGTTGGATGAAAAGGTATGCATTCTTTTAAAGCCCTTTGGGCATAATTCCAAATTGGCCTCCAGAATGGTTGAATCAACTCTACCACCAATGCATTAGTGTCCCACTGTTGCCACTGAGGTAATATTTATAATAAGATTTGAAAGGTGGGAAAGGACCTGTCTGAGAACTTTAGATGGCAAAGTAGCTTTTATTTGATCTTAGAAGTAATTATGAGGTTGGTTTGCTAGGTAGAGGTGTAACATGTTCAAATCTGCTTGTTAGGCAAATCAAGTTGTCAGTAAGTATGATAAATTGGAGAGAGGAGATATTTGGGGCAAGTAGTCTAATTCGACTGTTTTCTAAATAGTCCATGTAAGACCTGTAAGAGATGTTGTTGAGCAAGACATTACAAAATTCAACAACTGATTGGATGAACTAGAGTGAGAAGTTGAGCCTGATGATGAGGTTGTAAACATGGAAGATTGGGAGGATTTTGGTCCTGTAGAGTCCACACAGTAACAAAGAAATTTCATGGAGATGTGGGGATTGGGCGAAGAGCAGGCAGGAAAGATAATGAGATCTGTTTTAGACCTGTTGAACTAAGATGCTTATAGGACATCTAATTAGAAATGCCCACTAGTCAGTTGTTGGGAGGGTTGGGACTTCAGAGGGAGACATGGGATGGAAACAAACAGGGAAGTGGTCCTTCTATTAAATGGTCAATAAGGAGATTGCTGTATCATCTAAAGCACATGACTCTTCAGCATTAAATAACAGATTTCCTTGGAGTTCTTGGAAGTTTCCAGGGGATTCCTAATGTCTAAAGACCCATTCTCATGAGTCACAGTCTAAATACACACACACACACACACACACACACACACACATAATATATTCAAAAGTTGACCGATGTATTCTGTAGGGGATGAGGGTAAGGAAAATAGGTTCTAGGGGGATACGGGATGAGGATGAGGGACCAGGAAAGTTGTCATGCAGTAAGTGGTGCTTTAGTGAAGTCTTGAAGGAGAACAGAGATTATAAGAGGTGGCAGAGGGGGAAAGTGCCTTCCAGTTATGGGGGACAGCCAGTGCAAAGGCAAGGAGGCAAGTGGAGGGCAGTGTGTGAGGTACAGCAAAGGGGCCAATTTGATTGGCCTGTAGAGTAGTTAAAAGGGGATAATGCATTATAAGGCTGGAATATCAGGCATAAAATTCAATTTAATATAACAAACAATTATTTGGGCATTATTCTATGTGCTAGAAATAAGAAGGAATAGATCCTTCTTTCAAAAAAGGGGGCAATATGCATACTATAAGATGTAAGAGAATGTAATGTCACAGTGCTTTGGGGAAATTCACAAAGGCAGCCATCCTTTTTTAGCTAAATAGACAAAGGAAGGCTTAAAAAGATGAGGATTTCATTAGGTGGAAGTAAAGGAGTATATCCTAGGCATGAAAAATGTATGTGTGTGTATGTGGGTATGTGTGAACACATGAAGAAAGAAAGATTAATTCATTGTACTTTATTTCCTTTTTGAGAGGAATAACTTTAGTTGTAATTTTAAAATGACAAAAGGTCTCTATTTTTCTAGAAGTTCAAGTAATTTACATTCCACAAATTATATTTTACAAAGTTCTTTCATTTCTTCTTATTTTTAAGCTAAGGCTCACATTTACATATTTTGCACATGTTTTCATCTTTCTCATCATGATACTATTTTCCCAAAGTTTTTGATGTCTCATATGCTATAGGAAGCTTTTCTGGTAAAAAAAAAATCTAATTGAAAACTGTAAACTTTAGAAGAGTAATATTTTCCCAAAGATCAAAACTTCATCAGCTTTGAAATAGAAAATCTCCAAACCATAGAATTCTATGTCAGCTCTACTGGATATGGAAAAATAGACTTCACACAAAATTTACCCACATGTAGATTTGAATGCATGTACCTTGGGATCGTTACTTTCAACTATTCACCTGGATAAAGAAACAAAATATATCATGCCCCAAGCAGCCTGAGAGAGAAAAAAAGAGATGGCGCTGAAGAGATAACAGTAATTGGACAGTTGGCTCTAGGGAAAATGAATCCCCCTACTTTTTTTGCTGCTTTTGGACTTATTGCTATTTGAATTGGCACCAGGGGGCAACACTCCCATTGTGATCTGTGATCTGTGACTATGTTAACTATTAAATGGAGCCTTATTCATGTTATTACTGCTTTGTCATCATATATTGTCTCATATCCTGAAGAAAACCCTAGGCTCAATTTATTATACATATGGAGAGAGGCACTGGCCAATGTGAATACAGATTGGCTTTTACTGGGCAGTTATTTAAAGAATTCACAAAATATTCTGTGTGCTGCTACACCAATATGTGGAATTTGGGGGAACCAGTTTCCAGTCATGAGATACTAAAGATTTATGAGTAAGTATGTGATGATAAAAGTCCTCTACTTGGTTGAAAAGTCAGAGGAACTAAAGTCTTCAGCTGAATTCTAGCAGATTTCTTAATTTCTTTCCTGTAAGCTTTTGAATGAGGATTGAGTTTCCAGGTGGGGGAGATTTCCTCCACCCAGTTGATATAGGTTTACAAATACATGTTGCCCCTCTTTTGGGAGGGTTTATGTTTATGCTTTTCAATTCATGGTTTTAGATGCACAGGACATTAAGATATTAAATGACAAGATTACACAACCAGTATGTGTCATGTAAATGACCCCAAGTCTTCCTAACTCCAAGTTTTGCTCTCTATCTGCCAACAAGCTTTTTCTTCTTAAAACATATGTTTCATATTTTTAATCCTGTTTATATATTTACAACAAAGTTAAAATTGTCTGTTTTTTATCACTTCTAAAGCTCTTTGCCCCCCTATTATTATTTTCTGTGTTAAGTGGAAAGCTCAGGGACAAGGATTAGGTTTCTGAAGGAAAAGGAATTATAACAGCTTTCATTTTAGTAGGCAGTCTTAATGTCCTACTAGAATTAACTGTTATTATGTTAGTATTCCGTGGGAATTAAGGGAAGTCATCCTGGAATCAAAAAATTTAGATCCAGAAAGGAGCCTAGAGGTCACGTAGCTTAATCCCTTTTTAAAAATAAGTTCTTACTAATGCCTTTTGTTTTTACATCCTAGTAATTTCTGAAAGTATTATACCACTTCCAAAACAATTCCTTTTCAACAGTGGAAAACAGTTAAGCAAAAACATCAAGTAATAGTTATTGCATCTGACAGTGTATAGTATAAAACATTTCCCCCTACTATTCTCCAGCTGAGAAAAGGAAGTTACTTTCATGTTCTTTTCTCTGTGACTATTACTGGTTTTTCCAATTTCCCAGAGTTCTTTTGGGGATCTTTTCATTTATATTTTTGCAGTAGTTGTCTATATGGCTTTTTTGCTCCTGCTTATTTGTGTTTATATTGTCCTATACATGTTTTCCAGTGTTCTCTATATTTCTTCCCTTTGTCATTTCTTATTACATAATACTCTACCATTTCATGAGCATATCACATTTTATTTATTTTTCAATTGATGGTCATTAACTTTGGTTGCAGGTCTTTGCTATCATAAAAAGGCTAGTCCCTTCTTTTTATAAAAGGGGAACCCAAGACCAATAGTTGTTTTCCAAATACCACACAGTTATTTATTATTTTTGTTGTTGTTGTTCAGTTGTGTCCAACTCATCTTGTGGGTTTTCTTGTCAAAGATGCTAGAGTGATTTGTCAGTTCCTTCTCAAGCTCATTTTAAAAATGAAGAAACTGAGGCAAACAGGGTTAAGTGACTTGTCCAGAATTACACAACTAGTAAATGTCTGAAGTCAGACTGGAACTTGAGAAGAATGATCTTTTTACTCCAGGCTTATTATTTTCTCTTAAAATATTTTCTTTTCTTTTCTTCCTTTTGAAACATCAGTGTTACTTCCCAGTGACTCTCACATCCTTACACTCTAGAACATTCTCTTAAGACAAATAATCAGAATGCAGGAAAAATAAATCAATGCATTTTACATGTATGGAACTGTATGTCTCATGCTACATTTATAGTCAACTTTCTGCTAAGAGGCAGAACATGTTTTTCATCCTATATCCTTTGAAGTGACAATTGTTGATTGGATAGTTTCTTTTTAATGTGGTTTTCCTTTATATTAATATAAAGGTCGTGTTAACTGATCCCTTGCCTCTGCTCACTCATTTCTGGATCCATTCGTATCCCAAGATTCTCCAAATGTTTGTCATTTTTTCATTTGTCATCAAGGCATGATAACATTCCATTTTATTTTAAACCACCAGGTGGCACTGAGAACCACACACTGAGGAGTCTTTCCCCTCATCCTGGTGGTTTATCTGTGAGTAACCTGCTATTGTCTAGAGTCCTCTATTTTCTGACTCTCAGCTCTGCCTCTCCTTATGAAGAGTTACCACTTGTTATGTGGGGGTACATGAGTTTGTGGATCAACTCACTTTCATTTGGTACTTAATAATGAGAGTACATAACAGAAAACTATAAACATCAGGAGACACAACTTGGTACCATAGAAATAGCACTGGTTTTGGAGTCAGAGGACCTAGTTTCCATATACATCCTCAAGTATATTGTTCATGTATATTACCTTGGCTAAGCCACAGCATTTGGGGGCTCAGTTTCCTCATTTCTAAAATAGGACATGATGTTAGACTAAGGTTAGACTTCTAGTTCTAAATGTATGGATCCTATAATTTTATTGAGAGAGACTGCAAACTTATTGATGTCCTAGATTCTCTAAGTCTCCTCAGACAGACACTTTGGACCCAAGAGATCCAGACAATTTGAGTATCCCTTAAAATTTTCTTTCCCCAAATACATGTAAAATTTTTTTACATTCATTCAGAGTTCCACATTCTTTCCCTCTTTCCCTCCTCAACCACCTTTCTGAGATAGTAAACAATTTGACAAAGGTTACACATACATAGTCATGCAAAAGATAATTTTATATTAGTCATGTTATAAAAGAAAATAGAGATGAAAAATCCAAATAAGCAAGAAAAACAAAGTGTAAGAGAGAATGCTTTGATCTGCATTTATGTTTGACTCCTCTCTCGAAAAGGCAAAGAAGTATAACAAGTCATAGGACGTTCAATTCACACTTTTTTTTAGAATTGTCATCAACTGAGAATACAGAAGCTATGAGTTAGGATTCCAGCTCACTCAAAGCATGGGACTAGCAATGTAGAATTCACTGAGAACTTAAAAGTAAGAAAGAATGTCTCTACTTCTGATTTGATGCCAGAGTCCTTTTACCTTGTTTCAATGCTATTACCACATCACAGAATAGTGTGAATCAAACTGACTGCCACTCTCAGCAGGAATCATGCCCCCCCACCCCGGCTAACCTCATGTCCCTTATTCCCTTTCAAGGACCTGGACTCTCTGATGCCATCATGTCACATCACTTACTCTCTCACTTTCTCAGTCCAAAGTTCCTGCTGTTCTTTGCATAGCTTCAAAGCAATGAGCATTACAAATGACTATATCACAATTTACCCAATTGTTTTTCAATCAATAATTAGCTACTTCCTTTCCAATTTTTTTTGCCACTACAAAAGTATCACAATGAACATTATATTTATACACAAATATATGTCATATAAGTCTATAGATATAATATGTATATCTACATACCTATCAATATAAGTATTTACATGTATATCTATCTACATGTATATCTATCTATCTATCTATCTATCTATCTATCTATCTATCTATCTATCTGTCTGTCTGTCTATCTATGATGTCCCCTAAATATTTTTTCCTCTTTGGGGTATATGAATAGTGCTAAAATCACTATGTCAAAAATTATGTACAGTTTTGTGACTTTTGATATAATAATGGAGGAGCCAAGATGGCATCTTAGTAGCAGTAAAAATTGAAAATGCTCTGACAATCCTTGTAAACCAATCTTTAAAAAGTACATCAAAATAATAGGAGTAAAAAGCCAATAACAAAACAGAGTGAGGGGGTTTTCCTGCTGAAGACAACTTGAAAGGTAGGCAAAAAGAGTCAATGTTCAGGGTATAAGAGGGAACTGGAAGCAAAATTACGCACAGAGGAGTGTTGACTGACCACTCTGAGCCCATCACATTCCCCTCACTGCTTGGGCATAAGTCAACTTTGGAATCCTGCCTACACTAACAACAGAACAATCCAGATTCCAGACCCACCTATTGAAGTCCCAGGCCCACCAGCCCACAGTGAGGCCCAAGAGTCCAAAGTGCTTGGCTCTTTCTAACCTGCACTGTAGTGAAGCTCTTACCCCCTGGACAAAATAGTTTGGAGTGCTGAGTCTTGTAAGCCATCAGCAGAGGAGAGAATCAGCATTTTTGAGAACTTCCAATTCACAGGGAAAAAAGCCTGGGGAAATAAGCAAACAAAGAAACATCCAAACATCCAACCCTAGAAAATTACTATAGAGACCAAGAGTAAGGGACAGGGGATGGGATGGTGAGATTCAAGCAACCACATGGAAAACATCAAAGAAGAATTGAAATTGGTCTCAGGATCTGGAAGAACACAAAAAAGGAATTAAAAAGCTAAATAAGTCAGGTCAGAGAGAAATGGGAAGAGAAAAGGAGAACAAGAAATGAAAGTAATGCAAAAAGAAAACAATAGCTTAAAAAGCAAATTGGAAAATTGAAAAAAGAGGCACAAAATCTACTGAAGAAAAGATTTCCATGAAAAGTAGAATAGATCAAGTTGAAATGGAGAATCAAAAGTTTATGGAAACAATGCATTCTTTAAAAAATAAATTGGGCAACATAAGATAATAAATTCAAGAAACAATAAAACAAATAAAAAAGAATGAAATAACCCCATAGAAAATAATAAATGTTCCATTGCGGGGGGAAAAACAGCTGACCTGGAAAATAGATATAGGAGAGACAATTTAAGAATTATTGGACTTCCTGAAAGTCATGATGAAAAAAAAAAGCCTAAATATTATATTACAAGAAATTAATAAAGAAAACTTTCCTTATATTCTTGAATAAGAGGGTAAAATAGAAATGGAAAGAATCCACAGATCACCTTTTGAGTTTTTTGACTGAAAATTGCCTATCCATGTCCCTTGCCCATTTATCAATTGGAGAATGGCTTGATTTTTTTGTTCAATTTATTTAGCTCTTTGTAAATTTGAGTAATTAGACCTTTGTCAGAGGTTTTTATTATGAAGATTGTTTCCCAGTTTGTTATTTCCCTTCTAATTTTGACTACATTGGTTTTGTTTGTACAAAAACTTTTTAATTTGATGTAATCAAAATTATTTATTTTACATTTTATGACTTTTTTTAAGTCTTACTTGGTTTTAAAATCCTTCCCTTCCCAATGGTTTGACATGTATACTATTCTGTGTTCATGAAGTTTACTTATAGTTTCCTTCTTTATGTTCAAATCATTCACCCCTTCTGAGTTTATATTGGTGATCCAAGTCTAATCTTTCCCACACTGTCTTCCAATTTTTCCAGTAGTTTTTATCAAATAGTGGATTTTGGTCCTAAAAGCTTGGATCATTGGGCTTGTCATAGAATGTCTTGCTGAGATCACTTACCCCAAGTCTATTCCACTGATCCTCCTTTCTGTCTCTTAGCCAGTACCAAATTGTTTTGATGACCAGTGCTTTATAGTACAGTTTGAAATCTGGTACTGCTAGGCCAGCTTCCTTCACATTTTTTTTTCATTTTCCCCTCGATATCCTTGATCATTTGTTCTTCCAAATGAACTTTGTTATGTTATTTTCTAATTCAGTAAAAAAAAAAGTTTTTTGGCAGTTCAATGGATATGGCATTAAATAAATAAGTAAGTGTTTTGTAGTTGTGTTCATATAATTCCTGTGTTTATCTTGGCAGATAGATTCCCAAGTATTTTATATTGTCTACGGTGATTTTGAATGGCAATTCCCTTTCTAATTCCTGCTGCTGAGATTTGTTGGAGGTATATAGAAATTCTGATGACTTGTGTGGGATTATTTTGTATCCTGCAAATTTGCTAAAGTTGTTGATTATTTCCACTAGTTTTTTAGTTGATTCTCTAGAATTCTTTAAGTAGACCATCATATCATTTGCAAAGAGTGATTGCTTAGTCTCTTCATTGCCAATTTTAATACCTTCAATTTCTTTTTCTTCTCTAATTGCTACTACTAGTGTTTCTAGTACAATGTCAAATAATAGAGTTGATAATGGGCATCCTTGCTTCACTCCTGATCTTATTGGGAATGATTTTAATTTATCCCCATTGCAGATGATGCTTATTGATGGTTTTAGATAAATACTGTTTATTATTTTTATGAAAGGCCCTTCTATTCCTATGCTTTCTAGTGTTTTCAATAGGAATGAGTGTTGTATTTTGTCAAAGGCTTTTTCTGCATCTATTGAGCTAATCATATGATTTTTGTTGGTTTCCTTGTTGATATAGTCAATTATGTGGATGGTTTTCCTCATATTGAACCATCCTTGCATTCTTGGTATAAATCCCACCTGATCATAGTGAATAACCCTTGTTATTACTTGCTGGAGTCCTTTTGCTAGTATCCCATTTAAGATTTTTTGCATCTATATTCATAAAGGAGATTGGTATGTAGTTTTCTTTCTCCATTTTTGACCTGCCTGGCTTTGGAATCAGTACCATATTTGTGTCATAAAAGGAATTTGGTAGAACTCCCTCTTTGCTTATTATGTTAAATAGTTTGTGTGGTATTGAGATTAGCTGTTCTTTGAATGCTTGGTAGAATTCATTTGTGAATCTATCAGGTCCTGGGGATTTTTTCTTAGGGAGTTATTTGATGTAATGTTCAATTTCTTTGTCTGATATGGGATTATTTAGGAATTCTATTTCTTCCTCTGTTATTCTAGGCAATTTATATTTTTGTAAGTATTCATCCATATCACCTAGATTGGCATATTTATTGCCATGTTATTGAGCAAAATAGTTTTTGACGATTGCCTTAATTTCCTCTTCATTAGATTTGAGGTCTTCCTTTTCATCTTTGATACTGTTAATTTGGTTTTCTTCTTTCCTTTTTTTTAATAGATTGACCAGTACTTTGTCTATTTTGTTTGTTTTTTCCAAATACCAGCTTCTGGTCTTATTTATTAGTTCAATACTTCTTTCACTTTTGATTTTATTAATTTCTTCTTTAATTTTTAGGATCTCTAATTTAGTTTTTATCTGGGGATTTTTAATTTGTTCACTTTCTAGTTTTTTGATTTTCATGTCCAATTTTTTTACCTCTGTCTCCCCTAATTTGTTAATATATGAACTCAATGATATAAATTTACCCCGAGGTACTGTTTTGGCTGTATCCCATAGATTTTGAAAAGATGTCTCATCATTGTAATTTTCCTTAATGAAATTATTAGTTGTTTCTATGATTTGTTCTTTAACCAATTTTAGAGAATCATTATTTAATTTCTATGTAAATTCTTCCTCTTCCATGTACTCTTACTAATTATTATTTTTATTGCATTATGATATGAAAAGGTTGCATTTATTACTTCTACTTTTTTGTACTTGTTTGCCATGTTTTTATGCCCTAGTACATGGTCAATCTTAGTGAATGTACTATGTGCTGCTGAAAAGGTGTATTCCTTTTTGTCCCTATTCATTTTTCTCCATATATCTATTAACTTTATTTTTTTCCTAAGATTTCATTCATATATCTTAACTCTTTCTCATTTATCTTTTGGTTTAATTCATCTAGATTTGATAGAGGAAAGTTCAGGTCTCCCACTAGAAGAGTTTTATTATCTATTTCCTCCTTCAATTCTACTAGTTTTTTCCATTAGAAATTTAGGTGCTATACCATTTGGTGCATACATGTTGATTAGTGATATTTCCTCATTTTCTATACTGCCTTTTATCAGGATGTAATTACCTTCCTTCTTCCTTTTAATCAGATCTATTTTTACTTTAGCTTTGTCAGATATCATGATTGCAACTCCTGCTTCTTTTTCTCAGTTGAGGCCCAATAGATTTTGCTCCAAACTTTAATTCTCACCCTATGAGTGTCTACCTGTCTCATTTGTGTTTCTTGTATACAGCATTTGGTAGGATTTTGGTTTCTAATCCACTCTGTGATTTGCTTTCATTTTATGGGTGAGTTCATCCCATTCATGTTCAAGGTCATGATTGCCACTTGTGTATCCCCCAACAGGGGTGTATGGGGTGCTCAGGGAGGAGTAGTATCTCTTGTATGGAGGGCTTGTTATGCCCTCCTAGGGCAGCTCTCCAACCTCTGACCCTCACCTGACACCCAACTCTCACTTGTGGCTCCTAGTAGCTGCTAGCATGAGGCAGCGGCCACACCCCAGGCAACGGCTTCGATGGGCCGGCTAAACCTTGTGAGGGTAGCCATTGGGTCGTAGACCCCTGGTGAACTAAGGCTTTGCACACCCAGCATGTGAAGACTGCTTCAGCAAAACAGATGAAAGAAACCAATAAGAAGGTTCAACGGCTGAGAGGACGATGCAGCAAAGCACTGTGGAGTGCCTAGGGCATGTTGGAACACAAAAGACAACATGGCCATCCAATGCAGCTGAGGAAGTCTCCAGGTGTAACGATTTTTTGTACCACTGGACCCAGGCCTCCAACACTGAGAGAGTGGGACTGTCTCTGTGCATCAACTTTTCCACTTAAATCTCCTTCACGCACAAGTGTTTTTGTGCACACTCATCTACATCACAGATGAAAGCGCACAAAGACAATCGTCATTCTTGGTTACCAAGAGACTGCTACTATTCCCCAACATTTTGATATTCTCTACTAGTTCTGACCTTTCTTTTTTCACTATATCCTTTAAACCAGTGTTTTGCCATAGTCAGTCCCCCTAATCCCCACCTTTTTGTTTTTGTTTTTTTGTGTGTGTCTATTAAGGTCCCCTCCTTTCCCTCCTTTTTTGTACTTCTCACCCTACTTCCCTCCCACCCCCCTTAGTTTTTCCCTTCTCATTTTCCCTGTAGGGTAAGATAGAATTCTATACCCCAATGGATCTAGATGCTCTTCCCTCTCAGAAATAATTTCACTGAGAGTAAGGTTGAAGTATTTCCTTTTAGCACTCTCTTCCTTTCCTTCTTATGATAGTATTTTTCCCATCCCCTTCCCATGGGCCTCTTTGTGTGGTATCGATTATCCTATTTATCTTATTCCTTCAAGTTTCTCTTAGTGCCATTTTTTATTCCTCTCTCCCTTTTTCTTTTTTTTTGTTTTGCATATCATCTTAGACCACTTTTAACCCAATTCTTTACCTATGAATGAGTCTTCTAATTACTATAATAATGAATATAATTTTGAGAGTTACAAATAACATTTTCCATATATTAATATGAACATTTGATCTTATTGAAACCCTTAAAGAAGAAAACTTAGATAAAATAATATTTTCCCCCTTTCTTCTTCCTTTCTTCCCAACTTTCTTTCTTCCTTCCTTCCCAACTTTCTTTCTTTCTTTCTTTCTTTCTTTCTTTCTTTCTTTCTTTCTTTCTTTCTTTCTTTCTTTCTTTCTTTCTTTCTTTCTTTCTTTCTTTCTTTCTTTCTTTCTTTCTTTCTTTCTTTCTTTCTTTCTTTCTTTCTTTCTTTCTTTCTTTCTTTCTTTCTTTCTTTCTTTCTTTCTTTCTTTCTTTCTTTCTTCCTTTCTTCCTTTCTTCCTTTCTTCCTTCCTTTCTTTCTTCTCCCTCTTCCCCATCCCCCTATGTTTTCCCTTCTCAGTTTCCTGGGAAGATAAGATAAAATTCATGACCCCAGTGGATCTAGTTATTCTTCCTTCTCAGAACTGATTTCACTGAGAGTAAGATTTAAGTCTTACCTTTTAGCACTTTCTTCCTCTCCTTCTTATAAGAGTATTCTTCCCCTCCCCTTTCCATTTGTATCTTTGTGTGATAAAGATTATTCTATTTATTTCATTTCTTCAAGTATCTCTTGGTGCCATCTTTGATTCCCCCCTCCCTTTTTCTTTTTTTGCATATCATCTTATAGCTCTTATTATCCCAATCTCTTCCTCTGAAGGATTCTTTTAATTACTATAATAGTGAATAGAATTTTGAGAGTTACAAATAACATTTCCCCACATATTAATATAAATAATTTTATATTATTGTAGACCTTAAGGAAGAAAGTTTGAATAAAAAAGTATTTTCCCCTTTTCCCTCTCTTTCTTATTTACTTTTTCATGTTTCTCTTGATTTTTGTTTTTGGATATCAAACTTTCCACTTAGTTCTGCTCTTTTCTTTACAAATACTTAGAAATCTTCTATTTTGTTGAATGCCCAAACTTCCCCAAGGAAGTATATAGTCAGTTTTGATGGGTAGGTAATCCTTGTTTGAAGACCCAATTCTTCTTGCCTTTCTGAATATCACATTCCAAACCTTGTGGTACTTTAGTGTGGATACTCCCAGATCTTGTGTAATCCTGATTGGTGCTCCTTATATCTGAATTATCTCTTTTTCGCTTCTTATAAAATTTTATCCTGAGCCTAGAAGCTCTTGAATTTGGCAATTATATTCCTGGGGGGGGGGGGTTGTCTTTTGAGGATTTATTGTAGAGGGTGTTCTATGAACTCTTTCAATGTCTATCTTCCCTCCCCCCCCCGCCTTGTTCAAGAACATCAGGGAAGTTTTCTTGGATAATTTCCTGTAGTATGATGTCAAGATTTCTGTTCATTTCTGGGTTTTAAGGTTGACCAATGATTCTCAAATTGTCTCTTTGAGACCAGTTTTCCTGATCTATCATTTTGTCAGTGAGATATTTTATGTTTTCTTTTATTTTGTCATCTTTTGACTTTGTTTTATTAATTCTTGCTGTTTTGTAAGATCATTGGCTTCCAATTGCCTAATTCTGGCCTTTAAGGACTGTTTTTCTGTTATAATCTTTTGACTTTCCTTTTTGGTTTGGTCTATCCTGCTTTTTGTGGTTTCCACCTGTTTCTCCAATTGGGGGTTCCTGTCCTTTAAACTGCTATTTTATTTTTAAGTATTTCCCACTTTTCTAGCCCAAATCCTTCCATCTTTATTATAAGCTCTGATTTAAATTTTTCAAGAGCTCATGGCCAATTTCCACTTTGTTGGAAGGTTTGATGCATTTATTTGTACGTCCTCTTTTGCTATTTCTTTTTTAGTCTGGAATTTTCCTCCATAAAAATTATCCAGGGTCAATGCCTTCTTGTTTTTCTTGGTGTTGGGAAGTTGTTTTTCCTGGGCATTGTTTCCCATCATTATGGTGATTTTTCCTTCCTTTTCCAGTTACAAGTCCGAGTGAGGTAGGCAGGGTCCCTGTGTATGGAGCTAAGGAGTGCGGTTTTTGCCTGAGGTTACCTCTTGAGTCTCTGAAGCTTCTACTATTTATTGCCCTTCTCTGTGCTATCTCTGTGTGGGTGCCCAAGGACTGTGCTCTTCAGCCTACTGGGGTCTCAGGTCTAGCTGCTCTCAGGGGTAGGTCCTTGGTAGTCTTGAACCTTGAGGTTCTTTTTAAAGATTGGTTTAGACAATTGTCAGAGCAGTTTTGACTTTTGATGCTATTAAGCCATCATCTTGACTTGGAAGCAAATAATTTATCTCTTGTTTATATGAGTATAATTTTTAGAGTTTTGATTTTATAAGATTATTCACTTACAAAAATGAATAATATGGAAATATTGTCTGCATGATAATATTGCTTGTTAGGTTTAGAGGGAGGAAGGTAGAAGGTAGAGAGATAATCTGGATTATATATCTTTGGAAAACTCATGAAGAAATTTATGTAAATAAATTTTTTAAGTTAAAAATACATAATTATAATTTTTTTTTTAAAATGGCTTAGAAACAGTACATTAGGGGCAGCTGGATGGCTCAGTGGATTGAGAGTCAGGCTTAGAGACGGGAGGTCCTAGGTTCAAATCTGGCCTCATCTACTTCCTAATTGTGTGATCCTGGGCAAGTCACTTGATCCCCATTGCCTAGCCCTTACCATTCTTCTGCCTTGAAACTAATACACAATATTGATTCCAAGATGGAAGGTAAGGGTTTAAAAAAAAAACAGTACATTAGTGTGATTGACTAACCACAGTTCCTTCAGTATTTATGAATGTTATCCCCATCCCTAAAATTTCTAGGTATGGGGCTCTTTCTTCATTAGTAGAATTGAATGTCCTGCCTTGTCTGGATGGAATGAACAAAAGTGGGAGAGTTTATTTAAATCTTCTTCAAGCCATGTAGTCTCTTCTCACTACAGTGGAGATTGCCAGATCTTCTCATGTTGACTTATTCTGGGAGTCATTTCCTTCAGACACCTAAAATGGGGCTGACATTCTATCTACTCTATCTACTCTCTCACAACCATAAGATGGAAGTACCTGAAACTATTGCAGATGTCTAAGAGATTCGACAGCCCAAAAAAACTGAAGAAATCTCCTCTTTTCTGCTTAAGCCAATTCTGCCCCATCCCTCATGTAGAGAAAGGTATTCAACTCTACCAATGAAGACAAAAAGCTATATATAACACTGGGCTCTGGGACTTGGGTTACATGATTTTTAAATTTGTCATTAATGCTAATCTGATGGATATGAATTGAAAATAACAGAGTTGTTTTCATTTGAATTTCTTTTATTATTAATGAAGAGAAAAACTAGTAGTCATTTAGAAGCTATCAGAGGAAGAGCAAGGTTCTAGTTAGGTAGGTATAGAATTGGGCACACATTAGTTGAAGCCCATTAGTTAAAAATACAAATATGAATGGATATATTGGATGTATTTAAAAGGACAAAAGAACCATAACTGTATGAATACAATAAAGCTAAAACAATGTCATTTTAAAGGATGCAAGGGAGTTCAAATTGAGGTGATAGCCTGAGAGGCTAACATTGAGGGCATTTTTATAGGTTCTCTAGGATCATACAGTGATGGTGAACATCCAGGGCAACTCTGGAGTCAGGAGGCAGATGTGAGCACACTTGTATGTAACATTTAAAAACTGGAATCAAGGAGAATTATCTAACTTTCAGGAAAAACTGAATGTGGCAGGTTATTTAAAGATGTAGGATATTGTTATGTAATAGGGGTGCTTTAGTATAAATGGAAATTTTTTCCCTTTTGAGATCTAGATCCATTTTCTAGTGATTCTAGTTTGATACAAGATTGAAGTAAAATTGTTTTTTATTTGTTTGTTTTGTTTTTAATATGTAGCGATATCCATCAGCTAACTGGAAAGCCAGATCAAAGTTATCAATGTTTAAAGGCTCTACTACTTTAGTGAACAGTTCAATCAACCACTACTCTAAAACCTGAGCAGACCTATGCCTAAAATGGTTGGTTTGGAGTAGGAGGAAGTGATTAATGTTAGCCACTTAGCAATTGAGGCTCATTGCAAATAACTTTTCATCCATCTTGAAACAAAGAAAATATAAGGTTCTTGAAATGAATTAGACTGTGCTTCTAATGTTATATTTATTGAGGAAGATGGGGGGATTGGAAAAACGGGATACAGGAAGTTTGTAGCATGGTATGGAGGAGTTGAGGGGAGAGAGGGAATATTGCTTGGTGAGTCAAAGGAGAGATGCCCCCTGATGAGAGGAATCAGCAGGGGTCTGATAAGGACTGTTTGTCATTAAATGATTGAACTGATGTTCAGCTCCCTCTATGCCCCAGAAAAGATAGTCCACTTATCTGACGGCGAATACAAATAAGATAAAGTTTAATAACCAGTTTGGATTGGAGAGGTATCAGGAAAGAGGGCGAGGGATGTCCCTAAATAAGGTTGGAGTCTTCCTCAGCTTCATAGCTGAGGCCAGGCCTCACAGGCTGGTGGAGGGTTTCTCCCACTTCCATCCTCTGTGCTAGTTTTGTCAATTTCAGAATCTTAGCAGTAGACAGAAAGCAACAAGGAGAGTTCTAATTTTCAGAGCTGGTTGGGCCTCTGTCTTTGGGCTGAACCAAGTAGAAGCACACCACTCCAGACTGGGCTGAATCAGCTCTTCCGTCCTCCAACCCCAGGAAGGAAGTAAACCTGGCAGGAAGTAAGTGCTAGTCACAAGACCCAACTGCCACTCCCAGTTTCCCCTTCCCCCACCAACTGTCAGCCTTGTTTCCTTTCCACACTAATAGTTACAAAATCACCAAATCTGAGCACTGGAATGGTCTTCTGTTATTATGCAGTCTCCCTCATATGTAAGTAATAATAATAGTAATAATTGTTAACATTCATATAGCATTTATTATGTGTCAAGATAATATGCTGAGTGCCTTACAATTATTATCTCGTTTGATCCTCACAACAACTCAAGGGGGTAGGTGCTATTATTGTCCCCATTTTATGAAGGATGAAACTGAGGTTAAATAATTACTCAGTCTTACAGTTAGTACGTATCTAAGCTATATTTGAACTCCAGTCTCCCTGACTTCAGGCCCTCTGTTCTATCTATGACCCTATTTAATTCTCACTATGATAAATTTTACAAGTGATCATTTAGCCTTTGCTCCAAGAACTTAAAGAAAGGGAGCCTGTCACCCTTGAGGCAACTCATTTACTAACTAATATCTCTAATACAAAAATTTCCTTTCGATCAACCCTAAATTGGCCTCTTTTCTGTTGCTATCCATTGGTCTTGGTTCTGACATCTGGGGCCAAAACAGAAGCAATTGAATTATTCTTCTGCATTACAAACTTTCAGACACTCTCTCCACTTCACTTCCACACATACACATCTTTGCTTCTTTGCTTTTCCACACTGAGTACGTCTCGTTCTCCAACTAATTCTTATATGACTTCGGGCTATTGGCTTTCACCATTCTCCTCTATTATTCTCCTTTCCAATTTATTAATGTCCTTAAACTGTTGTATTCAGACCTGAACACAACATACCAGCTGAAGTGATGAAGGCTAAATACACTGGCATTATAATCTCCCTCTTCTTGGAAACTCTGCCTCTCTGAATAATGCCCAGTTTTCTGACCTTTTTTGGTTGTTATATCCCACTACTGAGTCAAATCGAGCTTGTTGTGCCCTAAAATCCCTAAATCTTTATCAGAATGAATGCTGCTGAAGTATCACTCTTCTACCTTGGTCTTATAAATCTGACATTTTTATGTGAATGTAAGACTTTTATAATTATCCCTATTCAATTTCAGTCTAATTATATAGTTTGGACACCTTAAACCTCTTTGGCACTCTGGTAAGGACTATGGGTACATTCTCAGAATAATGTTTTTAAATGTATAAAATACTTGGGATTAGAAAGAAAACTAATTATGATTAAGTATACTTATAAAAAATTGAGCAAAAGGTGCCAAGTAATTGTCTTTAGATCCTGCCACTGTACACATGAGACTCATATATTACTTGAACTGTATTCATAGCATTTCCTTCATTCTCTAGTTTTATCATCTTATCAAAATGGAAAATGAGTTTAGTCTGGCATAATCTGTTTTTGATCAAACTATTCTGTCTGATGGTAAGAACATTTTCCCCCCTTAGGTGATCAGTAGCATTCTCTACAGTGATCTGTTGTAAAATTTTCATAGAATTGAATTCAAGTTTTCTGGTTTATAATTTATAATTTTTATTATTTCTACAATTGGGTCTTATTTTAATCCTGATTTTGATATTATCTTTTTTTTTTACTTTGCAAACTATCTGATAGAAGAGATTTGTATCAGTTAGCATATCTAAGTTTTCAACCTATAAAACTTAGTTTATTATGATCCACATAAATCCTGAATCTTATTGATTAGATGATGAAAGTGGCATATTTGCCACTTTAATACCACTCCCTATCCTACTAGCCTCTTATTTCTTGTCCTGCCTGAATGATATGGGTGGGGCTAGGCAACGGGTATGCATGGCAGGGCAAAGGGGCTTGTTGAATTTATTTCATTGGAGTTTTCCCTTAGCGGCACTACAGATGACCTTTTAATATCCTGGAGCTGTTTACTGTGAAGGAAAAAAAATGAGAAGGCCATGTTGTTCAGCACAAGTTCATGCAAATTCTTCAGAGATATGTCAGGGCTGGGATTGTACCAAGAATTAACAAGTTGGACCTTTTCCATCTCCCTGTGGAGATAGCATGGCTGGTCTCCCAAGGTCACTGATGCACTTTTAAATACATGATGAGCTGTATGGCTGGAATGAATTATACATGCCTTCTGGGCTTTGGACTCTCAGCTCAATTGCTTTTGCCTTCCTGAGCTTTTAACAGACCTACGAGACAGCACAGACAGAGATATGTGCTGTTTTGGGTTTCTGGGTCCTGGAGATCATATCTTGGCTTGTGAATCATTTTATTTCATTGAATGGGAAGTTTGTAGATATAGTCCTATCTATATCATAATGTCCTTTAATGGTTTATTCAATAGGGAAACATCCTGAAAAGTGCAAGTTTCTTATGGCTTGGTAAGTTTTTTTGTAAAAGAATAGTTTTGACCAAGGTTTGCACCTTCCTGCATCTTAATCCCAAATTTGAAACATGTTGTTAAAAGTTCCCATTCACTGGAGGTATTTAATATTAATTAGTTCATATGATATTTTATGCTATTTCTTCATTAACGTTCTACCTCAATGCTTCATTGTCCATTCAGAAAACATGTAAGCACCTACTTACTATATGCCAGGTTGTGCTAGATGCAGAATTGAGCATGCTCAGGTATTCACTATCTAAAGGTGTGTGAGTAAATGCTCTCTAGGAAAAAACAAAACAAAATTCATAACAGTTTTGAATGTAATCTACACAGTTATCATTCTTTTTTTTATCATTTTCTTAAGTCTAAATCATCAATAAAACAATAAATCAAGCCCTGACTTGTATATATTTGCTGATTTCAAGATGTGAACACTCACACTGAAAATTTAACAATTAGCTCTCCTGAATCTGTACTGTCTCCAGTATACCACTAACCTTAGAAAATTCTAAATAAATATTTGTTCCCTTTCCCTTTCTCCCATATCTTTCTAAGACTTTCATCTGACCCTGCCACTTCTTCAGTCTATTAGCTTATATATTTCCTTCCTCTGTTGCCAGGTTTTAAGTTCTTTTCTCTACTTCTGCACTACCTCTTTACTCCCCAACCTATTGTAGTATGGCTTCTGGCTTCATTGCTCAACTGAATTGTCTTGAAGATTAACAATCACCTCCCCTAAATCCAGTGATCTTTCCCCAGTCCTTATCTTACTTGATTTTTAAAAATTAAGTTAATTTAATAAAATATGCGGTAAAATATAGCTTTTATTGATAACCCCTCTATATTCTTCTTCTTTGACTTTGATATCCTTGCTAGTATATATATTATGATTCTTCTCCAATTGTCTGACAGATTCTTCCTATTATTTTTTCTTGCATCATTATCCTTTTTGTTTTCCTAAGTGTAAGTGTGTCCTAAGGTTCTGTTCTGGACCCTCTCCCTCTCCTTTCTCTACATTCTCACTCTTTGTGACTCATCCATATAGGTTCCAACGTAGTCTCCACATAGAAAGTTCCTAAATCTTTATATCTAGCAATAATGTCTCTTCTAAATTCTAGCCCTGAATCTTTACCTTTCTGGTGGACACCTCTATCTGGAGTCAAATTATATAAAATCGAATTCATTATTTTTCCTCTTAATATGGTTTCTTCTCCAAAGTTCTTTATTTTTGTAGAAAACACCAACTTGGTCCATTTCACCCTGTTTAATAACCTTGGAGTTCTCTTTGACTTTTCCCTGTCTCTGACTGTAATCACCTATTTCATATCCAGTTAGTTTTAAGTCCTTTTAATTCTCCTTGTAGAACATCACTAAATCTTTCCTCTCCACTCCATGGTCACTGCCTGAGTTTGGTTTAACCTTGTTCATGACTTAATCTATTACATAAGCTTCCTAATTGACATACCTATCGTTCCACAGTTCAATTCAATCCAATCCTTCATGGTGTCAAAGTAATTTTTCTAAGCCTTAAGTTGTTGTCATATTACTTCACTTTTTGAAAAATTCTAAAGGATTTCCTATTGTCTTTAGTATAATATAGAAAATTCCCTAGCTTGGCAATCTAGGGCCATCATACTCTGGTTCCCATCTGCCTTTACAGAATAATTTCAAAGGATTTTTCTGTCAAACATGTTACATCTAATTTTTTTCTCTAAGATGTATAATCTTTCTTCCACCTCCATGGCTCCTTTTGTGACATTCTCTTTGTCTCAAATAAATGCACTGCTATTTTTTGCCTTTCATTGAAGGTTGACCTTAGGCTTACCGCTTCAGTGAATCCATTCCTGTCCTAACCATTCACCTCCAATTGTTAATGGTCTCTTTCTTTTCAAATTTCCTAGACTGCTTTGCCTTTCTCTCTTCCTTACATTATGTTTTATCTGTGGATTTCTCTTATCCTACCATGAGAATGCAAGCACAACCACTATTTTGTTTTCTCAGTAATTGTAGTGTCTAACATTGTGAATCAAATACAAGTAAGGCTTATTTATTGAATTGAAATGAACTAAGAACAAAGAATAACAAAATCTCAGACTCAAGAGTTGGAAGAGGTCTCAGAGGGCAGCTATTTCAACCTGTAATGATATCTGTACAAGAATCCTCTCCGACTCCCTAATATCCTCTCTTAATAACAAAAGCATAGAGGGAAATTGGTAGGATTAGAAATGTGTTAGATGAAACCAAAACAGAGTATAACTCGAGAAATCGAGACCTGCAGTTCTCTGCAAATAACCTTCAGACAAGGTATTATTGGCAGAAGAAACAAAAAATGTTGCTGTATTTCTGAAAGTTATTTCCTAATTTGTTCCCTCAGAAAGCTGTCTCATCTGAAATCCTCAACTAATGATTTAATTCCTAGATGACTGATTCACTTGGACTTAGGAACAAGTTTTTTGAAACTAGGCAAAGATGGGATTTAACATCAAGTTTGCCTTTGACTTGGATTCATTTTTATTACTGTCTTTTTGATTCATGTCTATTTGTAGACATTCTCCATGACAAAAACCCCAGGGATAACTGCAATCAAGGAACTGTCCTCATTTTATGCTATTCTTTTCTTGGGTTATTGATGAAGCTATGAAGAAGGATAGCACCTTTGAATATTGGCTTCCAGGCCATAGTCAAGCTCCTTACTCTTGTTTTGTAGGGAGTTATATTTGCTCAATTAGTATGAACTTAACTTTGAACATGAACAAAACCAAATAAACATAAGATATATAGATATTTAGATATATAAATTTTAACATGCAAAATATCCACAATTATTCCCTCTATGTCACTTTTAATTTTCTTTTGGTCCATTCATAAATACATATTTATATATACAGTTTCCTTTTGTAAAATAATAGCTAACAAAACCCCATTTTTCTCATGTGTGCTCTGTACTTTGGGCTGTTTCATATAGATGTTTCTAGATTCCTTTGTATTTATTTTGACCAATTATCACTGTTTTATAATATTTCATTAAATCAATATCGTCCAATTTATTAAAAGGTTCTCTACCATAAGTTTTTGGTTTCTAGTTTGTTAACATTTTTTAAATAATAAAATATGTGGTAAATATCTTGAAATAGGTTGCCTTTTCTCCTCACTTTGATAATACTCTCAGCATCTATTTTCAATAATAGGATTAATGAGTCAAAGGGTACAATTACTTTTGTAACTTTTGCTATGTATGACACTCTCAAAAAGCATTCTACCAATTTTCAATTCTATAAGCTATATGTAATTGAACATTTTTCTCTATAACCCTGCAAATATTGAACTCAGCCATTTGAAGTATCATTTACTACAGTGTCAGAAATCTATTCAGCAAATTATAGTTTGGCAAATTAAAAGTGCCTGGTCTGGTTATAGAGACAAGATTTACCCAGCTTAGCTTTACCCTGATTCATTCTTAGTTGAACTGATACATCTTTCTGAGACAGATCCTTAAGGAAAATACAATCATTTCAGTCAGGGCCCTCTTCAGATACAGCTTCCTGGTTTGGGTCTCAATTGTTTCTTCCTAAAGCTATCTAAAACTTGAGCTGATTATTCTAGCTCCTTTGAATAGCATTATAGATTGAATAGATTATTCTGCCTTGTTTCTAGGTACAGATTCTCTTGAATTGAGCCTCCATCCCTGAGTGCTTACAAAATTACCTGATTTGTTCTATCTTTAGTTAGGTTCAGATATGTTCTCAACTTATTATTTTTAGATATTATATTCAGTTACTTATAAGACCTATTAGGTGGTCCCACTGAAATGTGGTTGTTTTACTTTCATTAAAGATGAAACTAGATCATTATGCCTTTTGTTGTCCATCTTAAAATGCTTTGAGGAAATAATTCAGTTCAACAAGGATTTATCACTCTCCTAGATGGTGGAGATAAAAAGACAAAAATGAAACAAGGATTGCTCTGTAGGACCTTATATTCTCTGCACATTCTCTGGATATTCTGGCATTGTGGAATCTCATACCTTATTCACACTGCTTAAAAAAAATAGTTTGTAAGGTGATATGACTTGTAGACTTCTCCTAGCCTTCTCTCCAATAGTTTTCAAAGTGAATTTACAAATATATGCTATTGCAACAAGGCCTAAGCAATCAGCTCAAGTATTAGGTAGTTTCAGGTAGAACAATTTTGGCCTGAACCTGGGTGGTCTATCTTTGACCTAGGTTGCTAACATCTCTCTGCTTTGGTAAGAAGAGCTAAGTGGAAAGAAGTAAGTATTATCATGCCTACTATGTGCCAGGCACTGTGTTAAGTGCTTTAGAGATATCAGCTCATTTTTGTTTAAGGTGAGGTAGTTTAAAGGCTTAAAATATTGGCTAAATTTTATTTAGCATTTTAAGGTTAGTAAAGCAATTTCATACATAGTCTCTTGATTTCTTCAACAACTATGGGAGGCAGACACTGAAGATATCATCATCCTCATTTTAATGCTGAGGAAACTGAGGCTTAAACAGCTGATGCGTGCTTGCTCATAGAATAAGAGGTAGAATCCAAGGCCAGTAATCTTCCTCCACAACATTCTGCCTTCCTGACTTCCTTACTTGGACTACTGCTTTACATTGGTCAAACCTCACTGAAAATGGCAATATTTGTCATCATTTACTTTATTTTTGTCCATTTCCCATTTTCCAGGTCAATAGCTGATTTACATATTTTGAATTTGCCAGGTTTTTTAAAAAATATTTTATGGAAGGATGATTTTTATTTCAGCTTAATGTAGTTAACATGAAGTTAAAGATTCTTCTAGAAACCACTTGCAAAGAATATTTAAAGTCACTATAAATAATTAAATCTCCTATCATTTTATTCACTGGGTTTTTTAACCTTACTGTAGATCCAAAAATCTTTCCCCTAACCATATTTAAAATCCAGTTCAGACCAAAACATTTAGATCACAAGGTCCAATGTTGATTCTTTTTTTCAAACCATATTGTATCTTGTAGGTAGGACAGGTGTATATCCTAAATGATTTAGTTCAACATTTTTAGATTTTTAACTAGGCATTTAGAATCCTAGGGTCATAGATTTAGAACTATATAAAGCTTTAGATCTCATCTAGTCCAAAGGCTTTTAATCTGGAATTCAGAATGGCCCCATAAAATCCCCAAGGGGCTTGTAGAGAGATTTTGGCGAGTGTGCATATTTGAAGGATAAAAAAGAAATTATTCCTATATATCAACATAACTGGTTTCCTTTGTAATCTGATGCATTTCATTTTATACATTTAATAACATTATATTAGGAAGACTTAATTAGATTATCAAAGGTTTCCATAATGACACCAAAAAGATTTAAATACTCCTGATCTAGTCCAACCTTCTCATTTTATAAATGAGGAAATCAAGGCTCATGAAAAGTAAGTGACTTATCCAAGGTCATACCCACAGTAAGATGCTGAATACTCAAGTCCTCTGACCATAAACCCAGTGTCTTTTCAACTATACCATATAGCATTAAATACATCACCAATGCTTAATGGTTACTGAGTTTAGATTCAATGCTCTCTAAGTTGCCTTTCAGGCTTAAGTGTATAATTCTAAGAACTTTATCTTTTTTGCTAATTATAATTAATGGCAATAGTGTTCTATTAGGAACCATTCATACCAGTAGACTGCATCTGCACATAATAGCTCAGCTATTGAACCCAAGACTAGATTTAACTCTCAAGTTTTGCCTACCCATTAGTCTCTTTCATTCATTCTAAATCCTTGCACTTTATAAAAAGGAATCAGTTTTATTACCTACATTTTAGCATCATCCATAACTCAATATTACATTTGGGTCAAATCTAGCTTGGTCTTTAGTCAAACCTTACACAAGATCCAATAGGCTGGAAACCAAATTTCTACAAAGAATAATTGAATACGGGGGCCAGCTAGGTGGTTCAATGGATTGAGAGCCAGGTCTAGACAATGGAGATTCTGGGTTCAAATGTGGTCTCAGACATTTCCTAGCTGTGTGACCCTGGGCAAATCACTTAACCCCCATTGCCTAGCCCTTACCACTCTTCTGCCTCAGAACTAATATGCACTATTGGTTCTAAGATGGAAGGTAGGGTTAAAAAAAAAAAAAGAACAGAATAATACAAAATGGTTTAAGTTGTAGGGAACTAAAGACTATTACAAGCCAACCTTGATCCATTAAATAAGCCAGCTTTCATATTATTATTGTTCATCGTTTTTGAAGAGGATCAGTGACATCACGGAGTGATGTCTTGATTTGTGTGAAATGGAATTAAGTGAGGCAGTTGCATAAAGTTGTCAGTCTTACTCTATCTTCTAGAATCATCAAAGTTCAGTGGCAAAAGTCAGGACAACTGGGGATGGCCCGGGATGCAGTGGATGACGTTGGTGTCTTTGATACCTGAACAAGCTCTAAGTCCTCCATAGTGCCTTCTTCAGCTGTCTTTATGTAACAAATTTTTATCAGCTCATTCTACCAGGGAAAGTCTTTATATGGTGTATTTGGTGTAGACACTTCTCTCACTCACCAATGGGTTTCACACCTGTTGGTTATCTTCAGCCTTGGTTAGCCTGTCTGTCAAATGGGTTTTACTGCTGTATGGCCACTACATTTTCTATTTTCACATATAACTTCACTCACAGAATTGACCAATACTGAAGGTAAACCTGAGAGAACTGCTTTTTATCCTAAGATTATGATAGGAAGCTGTCAGTTGAGTTAACAATATTTATTTAGTTCTTCTTTTTAAAGAGACAAAATCATTTTATAGTCATTATGGATCAAATTCAGATTCAGTTGAGACCCTGAATAGAGAATTTGTTTTATATATATATAGTGTGCCAAGTTTGAAATCATGGACAAATCACTTAAACTCTGTTATCCTCTTTCTTAATTTGGAAAAGTAAAGAGGAAGAATATTTTATGGTAGTATCTACTGCACAAAACTTTTGTAAGGATCAAATAAGATAATAATGATAATGATGATGAAAATAATGGTGATGATGATAATGGCATGAATTTATATAGTATGTTAAGGTTTGCAAAATGCTTTACAAATATTATATTATTTTATTCTCATCACAACCCTGAGAGTGTTATTATTTTCATTTTAGAGATGAGGATATGAGGCAGAGATGGGTTAGATGATTTGCCCAGGATCATATAGTAAGTGTTTGAGGTCAGATTTGAACTCAGGATTTACCAACTACAAATCTAGCATCTATCTATTGTGTCCTTTTTCTGACTCATAAAGATATGTATTTTGCAAACTCTAAAGTGGTATATATATATATCAGTATTATTAAAAGGTAGTTAAATCATCCTACCTACACTATATGTCTCTGTATGCCAGGATATGTGCACAGATGAATTCAAACATGCTTTTTATGCATATGTATGCATATACTTACCTGTATATGTATGTATGTATGGGGTGCTCAGGGAGGAGTAATATCTTTGGTATGGAGGGCTTGTCATGTCCTCCTAGGGCAGCTCTCCAGCCTTGACCCTTACCTGACACCCAGCTCTCACTTGTGGCTCCCAGTAGCTGCTAGCATGTGGCAGCAGCCACACCCCTGGCAACAGCTTTGACAGGCCAGCTAAACCTTGTGAGGGTAGCCATCGGGTCGTCGTCGACCCCTGGTGAACCAGGGCTCTGCTCACCCAGCATGTGAAGACTGCTTCGGCTGAACAGACGGAAGAAACCAATAAGAAGGTTCAACGGCTGAGATGGCGATGCAGCAAGGCACTGTGGAGCGCTTAGGGCATGTTGGAGCACAAAAGACAACATGGCCATCCAATGCAGCTGAGGAAGTCTCCAGGTGTAATGACTTTTCGTGCCACTGGACCCAGGCTTCCAACACCGAGAGAGTGGGACTGTCTCTGTGCATCGACTTTTCCACTTAAATCTTCATGCACAAGTGTCTTTGTGCACAAAAACACACAAAGACAATAGTCATCCTTGGTTACCGAGAGACTACTACTACTACTACTAATATATAAATAGTAATGTATGCACACATATATGCATAAACATAGACTTTTAAAATAATAACTGATTTCTATATCTTATTCCAACACTGTTAGTGCAGGTTTAAGCTTTGTTCAATTAAAACTTTTTGGAACACTTTGTACAGCACTCCAGAGTTGGAAAGCACTTTATGTGCATTATCTTATTTAATCTTCACACTAGCTCTGTGAAGTAGATACTATAGAGAATACCATTATCCCTCTCTAAGAGACAAGAAAATTGAGACTCAAGGGGATTAAATGACTTGCCATCTTGAGACATAGTCTTATTGGTAAAATAATCAGATCCTGGTACATCAGCATTTGAAAGCCTGTTGTGAATTTCCAGGTTCTCCGAAAAGTTTATACCAATTTCCATTACTATTAGAAATATGTCCATACGTATTTCCCCACAGCTTGCATCTATTAGGGTGTTAGGCAGCACATTGGTTAGAGTGTCAGGCTAGGAGTCAATAAGCCCTGACTTCAAACCCAACCTCAGATCCCTATTAGCTATCTGGCTCTGGGCAAGTCAGTGAACCTCGGTTTCCTCATTTATAAAATGGAGATAATAACAACTAGTCCCAGAATTGTGAGGATGGAATGAGATACTAATTTTAATGTGCTTAGCAGAGTGCCTGACACATAGTAAGTGCTATATAAATGTTAGCTGTTCTTATGATTTTTAATTTTATAATTTTCATAAATCTTTGATTTAGAGCTAGAGAGATCCCTCAACATAATTTAATCTAATCTAGTAGTTTCAGAGGTAAGAAAACTGAGATCCTGGGAGATTAAGTGATTTATTCAAGGTCACATATATAGAACAACTCAAAGGTAGCATTCAAACTTAGAGTCTCCACCTCTAAATTTAGTGTGTTATTTGTGTGACCTGGGCAAGTCTCTTAAATTCTCTGTGCCTTAGTTTCATCATCTGCAAAACAGGAACAACGATATCACCTACATCTCGGGATTGTTGTGAGGAAAAAATAAAAGTGGCCTTGTAAAGCACCTTATAAAACTTAAAGTGCTATATAAATACTAGATACTATTATTATCTCCCATCTCTCAGTGGGTTGTGATGACAGGATGAGATATTCATAAAACTCTTTGTAAATCTTAAAGTACTGTAGATGTTAGATATTATTGTTATTAATATTATTCTTCACCATTCTTCTTGGTAGAGAAAAATCAGAGTGGAGTAGTTTTGCCTTCTCCCCATCATATCCTACCATCATCCCATCTTCCCCAGGAGTATTCATAAACACCTTCCTTCATATTCTTCTTGCCCAGACATAACTTAAAATGTGCTTACTTTTCATTAGTAACTTCAGCTCCTTTAAAACCTTAGTATACCTGATACAATTGTTTTATTGGGTTTTTAAAAACCCTTCCCTTCTGTCTTAGTCCTAGGAAAAAAGACTGACAAGGGCTGGGCAATTCAGGTTAAGTAACTTGCCCTGGGATCCCACAAGTAGGAAGTGTCTGAAGTCACATTTGAACTCAAGTCCTCCCGGCTCCATGCCTGGCCCTCTCTTCACTCCATTACCTGGACACTCCCTGATACAGATAGGATTATCTACTCTGTGGTAGTAAGCCTGCTGAGGCAACTAGGTGATGGAGTGGAGATAGAACTAGGTCTGGAATCTGGAATGGTTGAGTTCACAGCTGATCTTAAATACTTGCCAATTGTTTTACTCTGGAAAAGTCATTTAAACTCTCTCTTCCTCAATTTATTCATTTGTAAAATAGAAAAAGTAATAATGGCTTATGAAGATTAAATGTAATGAATCTGTGAAGTGCTTAGCACAAAGCCTGGCAAATAGGAGGTGCTTCATAAATGCTTGTTTTCTTCCTTCCTCAGCTATTTGCTCCCGTGTCTATTTGATGTCTTTAGAAAATCTGATTTGGTAAATGAATTCATTTGTTTCCTTATTCCTCAGTTGACAGTTTTATTCATTTTCTGCTAATTTAGTCTGTATGAGATTATATCTTAGAGTTATTCTAATATGTAATTTTTAATTTCATAAGGAGCAACTGTGATGAGCAGAAGTTTTCAAATCACTTTGAAGACTTGAGTTTGAATCTTGACTTTGTCTCATGTCTTATGTTTCCTTTGGAAAGTCATTTAATTTCTTTGGCCTTCTTTTTTCTCATCGATAAAAGGAGGGGATTGGACCTTGAGGTCCCTCTGAGCCCTAATCTCTGATCCTAAAGCGTTTATGGGTTCCCTCTGGTCTTTTTGTCCTTTGGAGACTGGGCACTGCTTCTGTAGATTTGTTGGGTTACTTTGTAAATCCTGGAGATCCAATATATACATATATGTATGAAAATATATATACATATGTAGCACAGCACCCCCCCCCCCCACCTTTTGCCGTTGTTGTTGTTTTCTATTTAGAAGTTTCTATTTTGTTACCAACCAGGTGACTTAAGAGATAAGCACACTAGTTTAATCCATTCCATAGTACTACAATGGAAAATAGCAGCCAAGTATTCTTGCCTAAGATTAAACATATCCGTAGGGAGTTCAAGCTCATCTAAAATGCATGAAGTAGCAATAATGTTGCAATAAATAGACCATCAACATCTATTTTCTAGAGCTTTGAAGGAAATGCCCCTTTTATCTCTCGGTCACTTGGCTTATTTCCATATTTTATTTATTTGGTTTCCTGCTATTAGAAAACAACTAAGATCTCCGGACCTTGAGCAAAGTTCTTCTCCCCTCTAACCCCTTTCCTGTCCCCTCATATATTTAGAAAACTTCCGAATTTAAATGCACTTTCTTTAAAAAAACAAAAACAAAAAACGTTGCACATCTGAATGAGAAATCGACTAGAGTTCAGTTTCCCATCCCCAGCCTGTTGGCTCTATTACTTCCTCTGTGGTAACACTCTCCTCTTAAAGTTCCGTGTCTCACGCTGAGTTGAGTCATAAGGGGTGGATGTTTTTTTTTCATGCACATGTCCCTTCTCTAAGACCCGAGATCATGTTATCAGCTTACAAATATAGCCTATTAGCGAAGCACCAGGGCAAGGCATACTGCAAAGTTCAAGCCTTTGGACTTCACGAGGAGACAGGGCTTGCTCCGGCAAATTGTAAACAACCTCCGGGGCTCTAATTAAGCGGCTGCCGCTTGCGACCTGGAGTGCTGGACAGAGGTATTCTTTAGGTCCTGGTAAGTGGCAGCTTTTGATGTTTTGTTGAGATTTCAAGCGATCGGTTCAGGGAGGAAGGAGAAGCGGACAATTCCGAGTTGCTGCTACTAAAATGGAAGAGAATAAAGAGGCGTAGTAGTGGCCTGGCAGTAACTCCTGAGCAGGAGTACTGATTGCTTATATACTTGAAAGCTATTGTATTTAACTCTGAAAGGAGCCTCCTGTCACCTGCGTTATTTACACATTTAGGTGTTTCTGTAGTAACCCCCAAACGAAGTCTTATTTTTAGGTGTGGAAATAATGTCCCATACAAAAGAAAAGTACTGTCATTTTGGTCAGAAGCCTGGAAAGAATGATAGAATAAATAGAAGGTTCTGGAGATTTTATCTGGTCTGCTGATGCCTCTTGGAAGAAATTCAGTGAATCTTTTTGGCTAACTGAATAGATCATGTAAAACTTTCTGCCTTAGCAAGTAAGGGTGATTAAAACAATTCAGGGTGTTAAACTCTGCCCATTTGGAGAGGAATCAGCCTAATTTGTGTCCCATTTAATTCCCTAAAAATGTCTGATGATTGTCACCTGAACTCTTTTATCCCAGTGAGTATTTTATCTCCACCAGCTTGGGAGAATTATATCTCCTAAAGTGAATTGGCAGTACTACATATAATATAGCTTTGTGAATTAATAATATTACTGGGTGATACCCTCTTCTGTTCAAACAAAAGACACATAATAACAACATCTAAGGGAAATTTACTCATCCTTTTCACAGTGGTCCTTTGAATTCCTTCATCCATCCTGTGATGGAAGAAAAATAAATCCCAAAGTGCTTTCCTCTAAGTTTATCTTTAGCCTAACTACTAATTGTTGCCATTAGATTTGACTTCATTTTCTAACTTAATAGGTGTTCATCATGAAAATGATTTAAATTCCCAGTACAGATTGCACCTTTTTTCACTTTATTAATGCAATTATAGAAGGGATAGAGGAGGAAATTAATATTAGTTGCAAACAAATCAGTAAAGTGTGATGAATAGAATGCTAGACTCAGAGCTAAGAAGAGTTGGATTCGGATGTATCTTCTGACACCTAATAGCTGTGTGGCCATTGGTGAATCATCCAATCCTTCCAGATCTTTCCTCACCTAAGAACTGTGGATAAAATACCTATAATACTTATGTCACAGTCTTGTTCTGAGGCTAAATTGAGATAATCTATGTAAAAGGCCCTTCATATTTTAAAAGGCTTTGCAAATGAAAATCATTATTATTGACTAATGTTTCCTTTGGAAACAAATGATTACTTACCTATATGTAGGAATATATCCTCAACTTTTGAGTAGCCTTTGTTATAAAAAATGCTTGCAGTTTATTTGCTTATTAAGATGCTTAGAACTTGAAATTGCTTTTTTTCTCCTCTTCTTCTCTCCTTTTCACTCTCATTTAGCTTCTCCTCTCTCCTTTTCTCTTTTCCTTCTCTACTTTTCCCTCCTCCTCTTTCTCCATTTGCTCTCTATCCCTCCTTTTCATTACTTTCCCCATGTTATTCTCTCTCTTATCCCTACTATTGCCCTCCCTTCTCCTCTCTTTTCCATTTTCTCCTTTACTTCCTCTCTTGTTCACTTCCTTTTCCCATTTTCTTTCACTTCTCTTCCCCTTCCCTCCTCCTCATTCCTTTCTCCACTTTTTTCTCTTACTTCCCTTGACTCTCCTTCTCTTCCTCCTTCCACTTCTATTCCCTCCCCCTCTCCACTTTTCTCCATTCTCTTCCAACTACTCTCCTCCCCTTAGACTAACAATCACATTTATTAAGATCTTATTATGTGACAGTCATGGTGCTAAGTGCTAGACATATAAGGAAAACTGTCCCTGCTCTCAAGGAGCTCACAATCTAATGGGGGGGCAGCATGAAAATAACTATGAATAGATAAGATCTATGTAGGATAAATAATAGATAATCAATAGAGGGAAGATTATAGCACTAAAGAGGACTAGGAAAAGTTTCTCATAGAAGATGGAATTTTAGGTTTAGATTGAAGGAATCTAGGAGATGGAGATGGGGAAAGAACAATCCAGGCCTGGGGGAAAGCCAGTGAAAATGTCCAGTTTGGAGTTGGATTGCTTTTTTTGAATAACAGCAAGGAGGCCAGTGTGACTGGATTTCAGCATATATTGGTGGGGCTGGTGGGGGAAATGTTTAAAGTTTAAGGAGTCCAGTTTTTTTTTCCAAAGGTAAGAAGGGGTCATGACTGAATGCCAAAGAGAGGATTTTATATTTGATCCTGGAGCCACTGAAGTTTATTGAATAGGAAAAATAACATGGTAATATCTGCACCAGGAAAATTAATTTGATAGATGAGAGAAGGATGTAGTGGAGTAGGGAGACATGGGGGGGAGGGAGCCCAAACAACAGACTACTGAAAGAGTCCAGGCATGAAGTGACAAAAACCTGTACCAGGGTAGTGGCAGTGTCAGAGGAGAGAAAGAGGTATATATAAGAGATATTATAGAGGCAAAATTGAAAAGATTTGGCAACAGAGTGGATTAGGAAGAATGAGGAGTCATCAATGACAGACAGGTTGGGAACCTGTTGGAAAATTCTGAAGAGGAGAGGTTTTGGGGAAAAGATAATGAATTTGGTTTAGAACATGTTCAGGCATGTTGAGTTTTAAGATATTTATTGAACATTCAGTTTGAGATGTCTAATAGGCAGTTGGAGAGGAAAGTCTGGAGTTTAGGGCTGGATGAATTAAACTGAGAATCATTGGAATAGAGATGAAAATTGAAACCATGAAATATGACATAATGATGTAAAATAGAAGGTAACCTCCAGAAGTGAACAGAAAGATGAAACATGAAAGACTAATTTATATGTACATGAAGGCCCACCTTGATGATATCTTTTATAATATGGGGAGTTTGGAGAGGGGCTGGGACACTTATGAATGGGTTTTCTTATGTAAATATGAAGAAAAGTAAGCTTAACATAAAGGAGATTTTTGAGAAGAGAGCCAAGAACAGGGCCCTGGGGAACAATCATAGTTGACGGATATGACCAAGATCAAGATCTAGCAAAGGAGACAAACAAGGAACAATTAGACAGTTATTGTGAGAGTCAGGGTAGAGATTATCACAGAATCCTAGGTAGAAAAGGGTTTCAAAGGGAAGAAGGTGATTGAAAGTGGCAAGGCCTGCTGCAAAGTAAAAAAAGGATGAGGATGGGAAAAAATCCATTAGATTTGATAATTAAAAGATTGGTAATCTTTGGTGATCTGGTAACTTTGGGGAAAAAAAAAAAACCTTATTTTTCTCTTCTCCCCTCTATCTTTGCCTTTCCCCTCCAGTCTCAGGTCCTTGACATAGATGTACTTATGAAAATTTGTTATGCTTCTGTTTTCAGGTCTCAATAAGAGTATAATTAAAAGTCTCCCCTCTTCCCTGGACCAAAGCCCTTTAATTCTTTTTTTTAAAATATTTTTCTTCACTTCTTTGAAAGATTTTCTTCACTTCACTATCATCTGAAGAAATAACTCCTACCCCTCACCCATTTGTTCAATTTTCTTCCTTTAATGGGTTTACTTCTGACTGTTTATCTCCATCTATGGAATTGGTATCTGAAATTCAGCAAAAATTTATTTATTTCTTTATGAGTTTGCTTACCTGTTTAATTTCCTCTGTGTGTGTGTGTGTGTGTGTGTGTGTGTGTGTGTGTGTATTTTGCATGCCAAAATGTTCTGCCTAGTTTTTTTTTTTTCCAGGAGAAATTAAAGTCTATGATTCTGTTGAAGCTCTAGCTTTATTTATTTATTTATTCAAAATTTTACAAAACCAAAGGAAATAAGCATTTCCATATACAGAGAAAAAGAAGATACTACACAAATGAAATCACATATCTCCTATATGTTTAGCTTACTTTTCTTCATATCTACATAATAAATTCCATCCACTAATGTTCCGGTTCTACCCCAACCTCCCCACATCCCAAAAGATATCATCAAGGTAAGCCAATATGTACATATAAATTAGTCTTTCATATTTCACCTTTCTGTTTATTTTCTGGAGGTGATATTCACAGTTTAGTCTCCCAACATTACTTCTCTGGCTGTATATAATATTCTCATGGTTCTACAAATTTCACTGTTCATTATTTCATGTAGTTCTTTCTAAGTTTTTAAAAGATCAATTTGTCATTTCTCAGGGCACAATGGTATTGCATCACAATTATTCTTTGCTCAGCCATTCCCAAAATTATGGGCATGCCCTCAATTTCCAATTCTTTGCCACCACAAAGAGAGCTGCTTTAAATAGTTTGGAACATATGGGTTCTTTTCCTCTTTCCCTGATCTTTTTGGGAAACAGACCCAGTAGTACTATTGAGTCTAAAAGTATACTCAGTTTTATAACTGGGTGTAATTCCAAATTGCTCTCCAAAATGGTTGGATCAGTTTTTAGTTTCACCAACAGGGCGTTAGGGTTCCCATTTTTTTTCATATTCCCTCCAACATTTGCCACTTTGTCCTTTTGTCGTTTTAGCCAGGCTGATGGTCATTGATGATATCCTGAAACTGTTTTGGTTTGCATTTCTTTAATCAGTAGTGATTTAGAGAACTTTTTCATATGCCTATTTATGGCTTTGGTTTCTTCATTATCAGTTGGGAGATTGTTCTTATTCTTATAAATATGACAAAGTTCTCTCTATATTTGTCAAATTTATAAGAATAAGAGCAATCTCCCAACTGCTAATAAGGTAGTATGTTCCCTGTTCTTCCAATTTACTTATGATTCCATTTTTATGTCTAGATCATGTATCCATTTTAATCTTAGTGAATGATGTAATACTGGTCTATAACTAGTATCTGCTAAACTACTTTCCAGTTATTCTAGCAACTTTTAACAGTGATTTCTTATTCCTAAAACCTAGATCTATACTTTTGTCAAATACAAGATTGCTATAATTTTTTGCTGCTGCTTGTCTGTTCTATTCCACTGATCTACCTTTCTATTTTTTAGCCATTACTGGATCATTTTGATAATTACTGTTCTATAAAAAAATCTAAAATCTAATACTGCTAGATTTCCTTTATGATTTTTTTCATTAATTCCCTTGATGTTCTTGATCTTTTATTCTTTCAAATATTATTTTTTTCCAGCTTAAGAAAATAATTTTTTGGCAATTTAATTGGGATGGCATTGAATAGGTAGATTAGGTAGAATTTCTACTTTTATTTATGAAATAATATATTCTTGGTAGAATATGCTATTTTGGGAGGCAATATGATTTCCTTATCTTTTTAATTTATTATGTTCTAGAATTTTCTTTCATATTATGTGATTTGAATTAGCATCTTTGGATATGTAAATTTCTTTTTCTTCTTGCTTATCTCTTCAATAATAAAGTTCTGGACTATGAAGATCAAATTACTGTATGAGTTTAACTTGCTATTCTTCCCCAATTATGTCATATGGATTCAGTAAATTTGCATTCCTTTCCCCTTCTTCCCAAAACTTTTGGAATTTATTTATTTATTGGAATGTTGTATTCATATTTTTGATTTATCATTTTTTAAACATGCCAATAATTCTTATTTTTTTGTAAATCAAGTATTATCTTTAGGTTGTTTGAGTTTGTAGAGGTCTCAAGTGTTCTTCCAAATTTTCTGTCTTTTGTTTTGAATTATCTCATCCGTTACCTTTAAATTTATCATATTTGTTATGTGAAAATTGGATTTAGCTACCTCCTGATTGTAACAATGAAGGTACTTAGCTCTTACTTTATAGTAAAGCTATAATTTTAAGCTACAATCTATTTTTAGATTTTTAACTACAAAAAGGTGTTAAGTAACTACAAAAGGTGAATTAATCACAAAACGGTGTTAAGTAACTACAAAACCTGTACTTAACAAAAGAGGTGTTAAGTAAGCCAAAAAGAATAACCTAATCAAAGAAGATGAGAATGGGCAGTCCTGCAAAAAAAGCATCTGTTGTGATTGGGAGATGTGAAAAATTTGGGGAGGTGACACAAGAGAAAAAAGGTCTTTAAATAGAGGAAAGAAAGACTGAAGAGGATAAACAGTTAGTCACTGGGCTTGGAGTGAAGGATCAGTCACTTGGAGCTGAAGGGAAGACAGACATTCATTTTTGGGCACTGGCTCAGAGGAGTGACTGGAAAACCAATACCCAGACTTCTTTTAGATTGTTACCATTGGTGAGTGAAAAGCTGACTTAGTGACCCTGCCTTTCTGGAGGCATGAAGCCTCCAGGAAAGGCCCAACTTCTTGAGACTCTCTTCCTCTGGCTGGGGTTTAGAAATTCTGACTGGTATCAGAAGAAGTCAGAGTTCTCTCTCTCTCTCTCATTCCTTAATATCTTCCTTCTATTGTAAATATTGTAAATAAACTACCAAAATTTCCATTTGTAATTCATTTTGGGATTTAGAAAATAAATCTTTGGTGACCACCTAATTGATATATATTCAGAGTCCAACCACAATTTAATTTTAACAGTTACTTTTCTATTATTCTCTCCTTAAGAGCTCATCGATTTAAGATTTTCCACTACCTGTCCTAAGCTATCAATTTAATATTTGTATTTTCATTCTTCTTTGAGAGATTTCATTTGCGCCCCTATATCTATCAGATACTTCTTTAATTTTTTTTATTAAGCTTCTAAGCCAATGAAAGTTTTTTGGGTTGTTCCATTCTTTCTTTTAGGGAGTGGTTGAAGTAGTAGAAATATTATTTCCTCCTAGAGATTTCTATTTTCTTTCTTTTAACTTACAAATAATGTATATTATGTAAGAGACAGCTAGGTAGTACAGTAGATAGAGTACTTAATCTGGAATTGGGAGGACCTGGGTTCAAATATGGCCTCAGACATTTCTTAGCTGTCTGACCCAGGGCAAGTCACTTAACAAATTGCCTTCCCCTTAACACTCTTTTGTCTTAGAATTGATACTAAGACAGAAGATAAGGTTGAAAAAAAAAAGAATCTTGGTGCAAACATTTATTAGCTGTATGACCCTGGGCAAGTCATTTAAGCTCTTTGTGTCTCAGTCTCTTCATGTGCCAAATAGAGATAATAATAGTACTTACCTCCCAGGGTTGTTTTAAGGATTATTGAAATAATATATGCTCAATGCTTTTCCTTAAAACATTATTTAAATGGTAGCAATATGTTGTCAATATATTGAGATTTCTGTTTTGGTTGCTAATTTCTTTAGTCTTTCTCTGAGGTTTTTCTTATTTAAGTTTTCCTTGAAAGGGTTTCTTTACTTACTCCTCTTGTTATTCTTTTGCCTTATTTGGTATATTTGTTATTATTTTGAAATTTTGAAGGAGAGTTTGCCCTAAGTCTTCCGTATTTAACCATAGGAATAGTATACATATGGTGTAGAGTATGTATAATACTGTACATAATTGTGAAATTCTCTCATTTAAAAAAAATAAAATGCATCTTTAATCAGGACAAAAGAGATAATGCTCATAAGCCACCAATAAGAGTCATTGCTCTGGGATATTGTCTTGGGAAAGACAACAATAATGGAAATTTCCCTTTCAGGTCAATTTATAAGAGATTCTTAAATTGGTAGTATAGCTTAATAAAGTACATACTTTATTCTAAAGAGCTTAGACATGACATGTTATAATTTTTCTATGAAAAATTTTAATTCTCCGTTTTAAGACTGGAATACCACATCCCAAGTTTATTGACCATAAAAACTTAAGTAAGAAAAGCCATAAATCCCAGAGTATAAAGGGGGTGACCTAAGATCCTATTTCAGAGAAGGTATGTATAGATGGCCTGGTGGCTGAGAGGGAATTGGGCCATTGGTCACTGTCAATGAGCGGAAGTTTGGCTCCTATCTCTAACACCCAAGGAGTCAGATTTGATCCTGAAGGTCCGACATAGGATCATAGGATCATAGACCTGTGATTTATAGCAGGGAAGGAATTTAAGAGTCAACTAAAAAATGTTATTTAACAGATAAGGAAAATGAGGTTGAGGACTCAGCATAAGTGATAGAGACATTTTTGTACTTATCCTTTGACTTCAAACTAGTTTGACATGAGATAACAAGGGATTGGATTATTACAATGATAACGATGATAATGGAAAAGAAGGAACAAATGTAGGATAATTTTAAAGTAGCATGATTGTGTCAGACACATTCTTAATTTAGCATTATCACTAAGCTGTCTGTTCTCAATTTTTTTCATCTGTAAATGAAGGTATCGAACTAGCTGTCATAGTCTACACAGTCAAAGTGAAATGGAACGCTAAATATGTATCTTGTGAATTCTGGGAAATGTAGCTACCCAGTCCAGCTAATCCATACTCTAATAAGGATTCTTTCAGTTAGTCTGACTTCCTTACTACATTACCCCAACACAGTTTTGACTCCTAATTTCTTTAGTACACATCTGAGTACAGACTAATTCTGGGGTATGGGGCAATTTAACACTTTTCCACTGTGATATGTACTCTGCCCTTCTTCCTAACCCTCCCCACTTTCCCCCTTGAATGTTTAAAAGGTTTTATGCTGTTTCTAACATCAAAACAGAATCAGGAGAGTTTTGCAGTTTAGCTCTTCTTAAACTGGAGATAATAGTGTTAAGAACATTTTACAAGTATTGCTAAATGAAGAAGTGAGGTAGGGAATGTGGCCCAGGGGAGTGCTAAATTGGTTGCAGTTAGTACTGAGAGAATATCATTAGATTTCTTATGTTAGGGAAGAGAAGATGACTTGACATTCCTCTTATTGAATCATTGCAATTCCCTTGATAACCCAGCAGAAGCCATAGAGTAGTGGACTGGGTATTGACAGATTGCCTTTCTAAATTGGGCTCCATATTGGGCAGATTATTGCTTGACAAGAATGTTGTGAAAATGAAATAATGGCTATGAAAGTGTTTTAGGTATTTAGGGAAAGATTTTAAAAATGCAGGGTTTTTTTTGCCATTTGCCAACACATACTTTTATTGAGTTGGGTTGTCATATTTCCCACCCAGCAATTGGCATACCAAAGAACAAACCGTAAAACCAAGGGAATTTAACACAAATGAAATATATCTCTGGCATTTTGTGCCAAGAGTACAGCTAATAAAATAACTAATAGCGTTTAACAGTTTGTAAGGTGCTTCACATATGCTAGCTCATTTTTCTCATACTTACCCTTCAAAATAGGGTTTTAATTTTTATTTAATTTTGGAGGGACTGGTTTGAATCCCATCTCCTCCATTTATTACCTGTGTGGCTGAGGACAAATTATTTGAACTTTTCTTCATTTCAGTTTCCTTATCTGTAAGATAAGGTAGTTCAACTAACTAACATCTTAATTATTCTTCAAACCTAAATTTATCAACTTCTCTGTCAGAGGCAGAACTTGAACTCAACACAGGACTCCAACTCTTAACATGATATCAACAACATCATTTTGTCTTTCCCTCAGATAAAGGAAATGAACACTAATGGTATAAATCATATTTTCCTTACTGAGACCTACCTGAAAGCATTGGTATTACCCATTGTTTTCTCAATGACTTCTTGAAATATAGACTCTTCAATAGCAAAAAGACATTGATTTCCTAAGCGAGAGAAATCTGACCATTCTACCTTTGACTTAGATGCCTAATAGAAGCTATGCTTAAAGTGGATAGACTTAAGAGAGGTAAAAAATTATTAAGAAAAGTTAGAAGTTAATGGAAATGGAGGAGTAAATTGTGGTGAGTATTTTAAACTCTCCACACTGAAGTGATGGATATCAAATATTTAGCACATAAACACCAACAAGTTTACCTATCCATATTGGCAAGCCTTTCATGGTCAGCATACAGAGAAGGAGGAAAATTAAGTTGATTTTCATATCCCTACTATTTTTAGGTGTTAATTTAATGTTGAAATGAGAAGGGGGGAAAAACATGCGGTACTTACTGATGAATTACTTTTTCCGTTTAAATATAAAACCCAAAAATTTTATCTTAGCCAAATTTTCATGATGCAAATTAGAAAAAAATAAGATTTATCTGTGGAACTGTGATATCCTGCTGATATGATTAAAAACATCTAATATTATATTATTATCTCACAACAATTCTGGTAGGTAGGTGCTATACCTTATTATCTTCATTTTGCAGACAAGGAAATCAAGTTTGGAAAAGTGACTTGTCTTAGGGTAACACAGCTGTTATGTGTCTGAGGTCAAATTTGAACTCAGGTTCTCCTGACTCCATGTCTACAATTCTTTACAACGCATCACCTGGCTGTCGCCTTCATTACTTTATTTTTCATATGTTATAGAATAGACTAATAAAAATTTTGTGAAGCTCAGTTCTCTATGGTGGGCTTATGTATGTATATTGTTTTGGTATGGTCTATTAGGGATTTGTACTCTATGGATGTATTCAAGGGATTGTTTATTTCTATTAGAGGGGTTAAGACTTTCAGTACAGAGAAAAGGAGAGAAAGGAGAGCCTCCCTTTTCAAAAGCAGGGTTCAGGGGAGACAGCTGATGTTTAAGATTGGCTCAGAGAGAGGAGAGGGGGTTTGAAGATTTTCCCCCTTCTGCCTTCCCTCTTTATCTAAGACTGCTCTCCCAGATTCACTCTTGTCCCTCTTGTCCCCCCTCCACTACTCAAGATCAAAGGGTCTCTCCTTGATCTGTTCACTCACACTTGATTCACAGCTTGGGGAACAGATAACTATTTTAACGTCTACTCAATCAGGGGTTAACAAAGAATAACTAGCAGGGAAAGAATGGGAAAGGAAAGTGAGAAAAGGGGGTCCCTGTCTCTATCTAAAACCCTTTTCCCACCATCCTCAAGTTTGGGGGGAACTCAGTCCTTGAAATCTTGAGCCCCCTGAGAGAAAGTCAGGTTGACTCACCCTGGGTTTGGCCCCTTGGCTACAGTTCAGACTCAGTGCAACAGGAGCTGAAGTAAAGTTGAACAGAGATTTAAAATGTCTTTCTCAAGCTTCTTCTTCAATAGTCTTTTCAATTGGGAAATGTTGGGGGGAAGGATTTCCAGTCACCAGCAGGAAAGGTGGGTAACCCTCAGGAGAAAATCTTTTCCTGCCTTCTCACTTCGACTTCTCAAGATTGAGAGACCGACTCCTCTCCCAGCCAGAGTCTTCTCCTCCTCAAGATTCTAATCCCTTGGGGCCCCTCCACTGTCAAGGTGATCAGTTTCACACACTCTTCAACCTGGCACTTTTCTTTAGTGCCAGCCTCTGTTATATGGAATAGATGTGGCTTTTAATTGTAGTTTTTTTAAAAACCCTAACTTTCTGTCTTGCATTGGTTTCAAGGCAGAAGAGAGGTAAGGGCTAGGCAATGGGAGTCAAGTGACTTGCCTAGGGTCACACAGCTGGGAAGTGTCTGAGGCTAGATTTGAACCTAGGACCTCCCATATCTAGGCCTGGTTCTCAATCCACTGATCTACCCAGTTTCCCCTTTATTGTATTTTTTATGCTTATTTCAGTGCTAAGTAAAAGAATACCATATAGACAACAAATTGATGCATTTTTAAGAGATCCAAACTTTTTCTTGACCATCTAACCTAGCTTGAGGATTGTAGAAAAGATCTAGAGAACTAAGAGGCCTTTTATTCCAAATTCTTAATTTCACAGAAGAGGAAATGAGGCCAGAAGACTGAGGTATCTTTGCTGAGATTATGCAAATTATTTAGTAGTATGATTAGGATTTGAACCCAGGTCCACTGAATCCAAAACCAGTATTACTCTCATGCTACTTCCTTATGGGATTGTCCTTGGATTGTATTCCTATTGTCCAAAGTCAAATTGATCTAGATTTAGAGCTAGCCAACAAGTAATGAAATTGTGGCTACATCAAGTCACAGTTGTAAATCTTATTTAATTCTGGAACCTTTTAGTAGCATACCCCAGGTTTAGTGGATAATTATAATGATATGTTGTAAATGCAAATTATCTTTAGTCTTTTTCCCCCCTACCAACCAGCAAGGCAAGAACCCGAAGTCAAACAGAAAGGCATTTAGTTGGAATAGCAAAATATATAACAAAGAAAAACAAAGTAGTAGATTATTTTTTAACTCTTCCCTCTTCACCAGGGGAATGATTTCTCACAGACTAATTAGTTGGTGAAGTAATGGAACACTTCCTGGAAAACTCAAGCTTGTAGGCGAGAAAGAGCTATGATACAACTGGAATTCCCCTTGCATCTTTTCCTTTCCACAACCAGCTTAAAGCTTATTGCTTCTCAATTATGCCTCTCACAGCTACTTTGCTGTGAACCTAGATTTATCTTTGTCCCAGACACACCATTCTTCCTCACACTCTCTCAATGGGCTTATAAAACACAATTTTGTGCTCAGGGATTTGCTGTCCAGTCTATTGTTCTCCTGATGATTGATTGCTGCCATCTACTGGACCCTTCAGCTCTTACTCTGCCTTCTTGGAGTGGGAATGGTCCTGTGAGATTGTCACTACTCTTTTCTAAGACTGTCCTGGATCACATTAGGATATCATCAAAACACTTTCTGTCTGCTTTATTAGTCAGATCCAAGGCCAATCTTGTCTATGGTGACCTCATCAAAAAAGTGTCTACTGGGTAGCTATTAAAGATGCTTTCTGTTTAATTCCAAGGGATCCCCTCCACCCCAGGAGAAATATCGCCTGCTCCCACTTTTAGCAAGTAAAGTGAGTAAGTTTATTTTAATTTCTGTCATCATCTTCAATATTCTCTGGCCTACACACTCAGTCTTATGTCTGTGTATGACATAAATGAGATGCTACTGTCTCTAGCCCTTAATGAGCCAACCTCTGTAGGTAACTTCCGTTCCCTTGGGGCAATCATAGATGAAGTATTAAGAAAGGTTGTGATTTAAGCTGGTGGAGGTATTACCCATACTGATAGATCCTTGCGGCATTAAAATAAATTATATTTTAATTTCTATCATCATCTTGATCTAAAACCCAGCTTCTTAGAATCTTCAACCAAGCAGGATTTTACAATTGCAACTGACTTTTAGAAGAAGGAACAAACAAAACGGAAAAAACCCCAACCTTATCAGGTATTTATTTGAATAAATAACAAAAACTCACACAAAATAACCAAAACATATTCTAAGATATATATGTGTTAGTATACATTTATCTAAATTTCATAGGACCAAATCTATAAAATGCAACATCTATATTCATTGCTAAAGAACGATAATTGATGCTGAAAATAATGATAATGGGTGAGTGAGGAAGGCACAGCATGGTCCTGAATCAACCATTCAATCTCTACTTTAGGGCTTTCAAGTATGCCTTTAGAGTGATGGGGTAGAGTTTCAGAACATGTAATATATCAGAAACAAAGATGTTATTGGAAGGCTGAATCATTGTCTGCTCAAACATTGCAAGAAGACTTACATCTGTCATTCAGGGATGGCACTAAGAAATGGTGAAAGACACATGACATCCAAGGAATAATAACTATATGTAGTAGTCTCTCTGGACTACTGAAGTTTGAATTCACATTTGTGGGCTAAATTCCTAGAGGGTGACTATCCTAGATCAGAGTTGTACAGGATCATGAGTCTGAACAATTAAAAACAAAACAAAACTCAGCATAGCAAAGCATTGAAAAAGAGCTATAGTAGAAAAAACTCTTAGTTTTCCAAATTAATAGATGTGGGTCACTGCCATTAAAAATCCTGAGCCCTAGAATATGTTTTTGACTATCTTTGATTTGTGTTTGGTATTCAGTATAGCTTATAAAAAGCACATTTTACCTTTCTCTCATTTTTAGTGCACCACCAAAATTGCTCCAAACCTTGGCAGTCTTCAGAGCTTTGCTATTTAAATACCTCAGAGACATGGCTAATTTGTTTTCCCAATTATGCCCTTCTTGGCTCAACCAGAGAGAAGGTGGCACCTCATAAGGGAAGATGGCATAGACACATCTTTAAAATTAGTTTAACACTTCATTATTACCTTGTGATTAAATTATCTGCCTTCAACTAAACTGGCGGTCAGAAATTACATCTTTTTTGTTCTTCTTAGTACTTTTAAATTTGTGAAATGCTTTATATATATTAGCTGGTTTAAGTCTCAGAAGAACTCTATGAAATAGATTCTACAGAGGCAATTTTATCCTACTTTAGAGCTGGAGAATTGGAAACTCAGAGAAGCTAGTAGGTCTTTAGAGGTGAGATTTGAACCTAGGTTTTTTGACTGCAGGTCTGGTAATTTATCTACTTGGCCATTTTACCTTATCTTGAACTTGAAGGACCTGGAGGAAGATACTCAGAGACACACCCAGGTTAGAGAAGTCCCTTTTTGTGAACCTCAAACTACAGAAACAAAATTACTAAATTTCAGATACTCAATTGAGTCTCATCTAAGTCACTCAGATTTACAAGCTTGGTGAAATTCTTGATTTTTCCCTCTCATTCCATAGGTCCAGACACTTAGCTTTCTATAAATCCACAGTGTTTCTCAAATCTGTTATGTTTTCTCTATTCAAACAGCCACCTCCACAGATGTTCTCACTTAGAATTATTAAAATAGGTCTCTTAATTATCTACTCCAACTCCATTCCATCCTACAATGGCCCCAAAGTTATTTTCCTAAAGTTAAGGTTTGCCTATATCATTCTATTACTTTAGGGATCAAATTTAAATTCTCGTGTTGAGCATTTAAATAGCCTTTTTTTTGGTTGTAAACTATTTTTCCACCTTAAAAATATATATTTATTTATTTGTTACATTAAAGTTTCTAGGTATCTCTCTCTTACCCTTCTCTCTTTGCATTAGAGAAGGCACTTTTTGATAAAAATGTGTATTTAAAAACTATGTTTTGCTTGTTTGTATTTATCAGTTTTTTCTCTGGAGGTGGACATACAAAAGTTATTATTCAAATGACATTTCTGTTGCTACATATCATGTTCTCTCAGTTCTGCTCATTTCACTATTCATAATTTCATAAAAGTCTTTTCATTAAAATAAATTAACCTGCTAATCATTTCTCATGGTGCAGTAGCATTCCATCACAATTATATGTCACAACTTCCTCAACCATTCCTCAGTTGATGGACATTCCCTCAATTTCCAGTTCTTTACCACCTCAAAGAGAGTTGCTCTAAATATTTTAGAAGATATAGGTTCTCTTCCTTTTTTCCTGGTCACCTTAGGAAACAACTTCATTGTGATTGCTTTGCTTGCATCAAAGGGTATACCCATAGTTTTATGACTCTTTGGGTATAATTCCAAATCGCTCTCCAAAACGGTTGGATACATTCACAGATTCACTAATAGTGCATTAGTGTCCCCATTTCCCCACATTCCTTCTGACATTTGTTATGTTGCCCTTTTATCATTTTAGCCAATCTAATATGTGTGAGATGATATTTCGAAGTTGCTTTGGTTTGCATTTCTCTAATTGATAATGGTTTAGATCTTTTTTTAATATATCTATTTTTGGCTTTGATTTCTTCATCCCCAAACTGTCTGTTCATATCTTTTGATCATTTATCATTTAGAGAATGGCTGATATTTTTATAAATTTGACAAAATTCATTATATATTAAACAGGAAACCTTATCATGTATTATTTTCCTTATATACCCATTTCCATAGCACATAGCTATGATTTTTACATTCTTATACATACATATTACAGTCTAATTGTCCCTCTTGATGTTTCTCACACATAAAATGCCATCTTCTATCTTCATGCCTTTGAATAAGCTGTTCTTTTATTCCTAAAATGCAGTTCTCCCTTACCAGGTCCTCTTAGTATCCCTATTTTTTTTCAATGCTCAGATTAATTGCTGACTTCTAGATGAAACCTTCCCTGATGCCCTCAACTACTAGTATCTCCCAATCAACAAAGCTCTATTCTGTATGCATATGTAAAGATCCAGTAGCCTTGGAGTAAGGGAGTATCCTCTCCCACTAAGATAATTCATCTCGAGAGTCACATGGACGTGTCTCAGTCCTGGATAGTGGATTCCCAAAGTGGGGTGAATTATATGGAAATAGGTGTCAAGTGATAACATTTGTACAAGCCAGTGGAATTGCTTGTTGGCTCTGGGAGTAAGGAGGGAAGGGGGGGGGAGGGAGAGAAAGAAAATGAATCATGGAATCATGGAAAAATATTTTAAAATAAAAATAAAAAAACAACCAAAAACACTGTGCTTATTGTCAAGAAGGTATGAGTTTACATCTGGGGAAGTCACTTAATCTGTGTCTGCCTCCGTGTCCTTAACTATAAAATCAGGATCATAATAGCATCTATATCCTAAGGTCTTTGTGAAGACCACATGAGAAAGTATTTGTAAAACATTTAGCATAGTGCCTGGCACATAGTGGGCCTTTAATAAATACTTGTTCCATTCCTTCTCTCTTCCTTTTTTTCATTTTTCTGGCCTAGAACAAAGATTCTGGTTGATTTATTGGTTGTCAAATAATACAAATAGTATACAGGCACAAAGTCAGACTGTCTCATTAAATCTACCATCTCCTGAATAAAATATGGTATATTAATGTAATAGAATATTAGAATTCCATAAAAATGATAAATATGTACCACACATGGAAATATATAACTATCTATGTGAGGTGATGCTCTGGAGAATACAAACTATGCATATTGACAACAACTACATAAAAAAGGAAAGAAAACTGCCTAAAATAGTAGAATTTGAGGGTAGTCCTGGAAAAGGCCATAGAACAAAAATATTTTCTTAATTTATTGATTGGTTCTTAATTTATTTAGTTCTGCTTTGCTAAAAGTAAGATTTTGTTGCTTTGTCTAAATTTGATTATTTTTTGTTGTTGTCTATTACAATTATACATTTAAATAACAATAACTAGCTCTTTCTTTCTATAAATCCCAGCCATGTTTGCATATCCCTTCTATAAGCAACTGAGGTATTGGGTCAGTGCTTGACATCTCTGAGTATCACAAGATTGTCTATTTGATAAAGATTGAACAAGCATTTCAGTAACAAATCTGACTTCATTTCTGATACACTGAATATTCTTAATCTTCCTAAGCATGCATTTTGGAGCCTAGATATGATATGATAAACAGGTATTGCACATTTTCAATCTACAAATGCTGTAGATGACATGGATAGAAAAGACATAGTCTGTTCTAGAGAAAGTTACTATTCGGTGAGATAAGAAGTCTTTGATCCTTTGATAAATCTCTGAGTGAATAAAAGTACTCATCCCTCCATTGCAAATTGGAAGCTATTTTTTAAATCAATTTTAACGATCTTTCTACATCATTCTATAGAGTCACTGAACTGATACATACACACACACACACATTTTGATAACAGTCAAGAACTTGAGAGGTCCATCCATTTTCCCTAAACACTGTAACTATTCAGATCGATTATTCTTTGTTCTCACCACACAGCTGGTCCACCTCCTTTTCTGGTCCTACAAGTACTTGATCTTATCTTCTGTAACACTTCTCATTCTCAAATTGCTGTCGGCAAAAGGCTTGTGTACTTTTTACATCAAATATTTTTACTTTGCCCTTTGGATCATCTGTAATCTCTATTCTTTGAGAATATGGGTACTCTATGCAACCAAATAGAGCTTGATTTGGAGAATAATATTAGGAGCAATTTTTTTTTAAACTAGAGGACAGGAAATTGTTTTTACCGTTATTTTTCAATTGTCTCAGTTGTGTCTGACTCTTTTTGACTCGATTTGGGATTTTTTTCTGGGCAGACAATGAAATGGCTTGTCATTTTCTTCTCCAGCTCATTTTACAGATGACACCTGAGGCAAAGAAAGTTAAGTGACTTGTCCAAGGTTGCATAGTAAGTTAAGTGTTTGAGACTGGATTTGAACTCAGGAATAGGAGTATTCCTGATTCCAGGTCTGGTACTTTGTCCTCCACACCGGAGCAGGGATTATAATTTGTCAAATGCTTGATTTCCTGTTATTCAACTGTGGGTGCTGATCATTGTCTCTTTATTTTGCTTGTCTATGACAAATGTTTTGATGGATTCAGTGAATTACCCACTCAACTTCATGTCAAAGTCTGGGCAACACTTGGCTTTTTCTGTGTAGATTGAGGCAGCCAGGAGGCCCATTGAATCAAGCACTGAACTTGAAAGTCTGGAAATATCAGTTGAAATGTTCCCTTAGATCCTTATCAGCTGTGTGACCCTGAGAAAGTCACTTAAACCTCACTCAGCTTCAGTTTCCTCATCTATAAAATAGAGACAGTAACATATACCTCAGAGTTGTTATGAAGATCAAATAAGATACATGTTAAGATCTTTGCAAACCACAGCACCACAGAAATGCTAGTTACTATGATTAAATTGTTTGGGAATCTCCTTAAAGTGGTGGCCGATCTTGTGAGGAATCACTATCATTTTCAAAAGCTTGATTAAAAATAGTAAAATATTAGCTACAAACTGAAACATTCAGAACATCATTACAAAGGAGTATTTCTTGTATTTGGACTTTCTTCTATGGCGGTGGTAAACACTTGGTGAGTTTCTGTTTCTTTATTGTATTCCTTGATCGATGCTGATCCTCAAAGGATTCTCTGTAGTTGAATCATTTTTCTTTGTCTCTTTATTAGTGTCTCTGTTTATCTACTTGTGAACTATATTTTTACCTGGACTTTTGCCCTTGGCCATTTGATCTTTCAGTCTTTCTTATTTTCCCATTCACTTATCTTGGTTTCCCTATTCACATAACATCTTTTCCCTTCTACTGCTGCACAGATTTCTGAGGCAGGGCATGAGACCCAGAGAACACCATGGAGAGAGATCAACACTAGGCTTTTAGTGCCCTTTTTAAAGAAATTTTCTTTGTTACACAATGAAAGGGTCCTTTCATTTGACCTACAATCCTTTTCTGCCTTCCCCATCCCCTTCAATTGTTCTTTCTTTTCTGTGGCTGGGCAGAATTAGTGCCAGCTGCCTGTTGGGAGCAAATGGAGTGGAGTGGTGAGAGTTCAGGCTGAGTCATTGCAATGATGAAGGAAATAAGCCAACTCCCAGAGCCAGACCCTGAAGCCCAAGTCTGCAAAACTGACTTGCATTCACTAGTCCCTCTGATCAGGGTAAGGTGGTGAAGTGAGAATTTAAGGGACAATCTCAAAGTATTAATGAAAGTTTTTATTTGATTTCTTTTAACTATGTGCAGTATTTCTCACATCTTATCTTGTGAAATCAGCTTTTAGGTCTTTTATTTCTAGAACACATTTATTTATTCATCTATCTATCTATCTATCTATCTATCTATCTATCTATCTATCTATCTGTCTGTCTGTCTGTCTGTCTGTCTGTCTGTCTATCTATCTATCTATCTATCTATCTATCTATCTATCTATCTATCTATCATCTATCTATCATCTATCTATCTGTTTATTTATTTATTTATTTTAGAAGTTTTAGGTTTGGTAGCATTTTCACCAAACAAATACTTCACCATCTTGCCAGTTGGGTGATCCTCTGTGTCTCTACCTCTCAGTTAATTTTGTGATTTGCAAAGATCTAGTGTGTTGTAGAATCTTGCCTCAAAAAAGGCAAGACTTCTCTGTTCTCATACTTTAAAAAAATGATCAGTTTCATAAAGATTTTATAGAGCTGAGAACATAAGCAGAAGTTGTTGATGTCTTTTTAGTCACTTCTATAGATGACATATGATCTTTTCTATATTTTGGTAATTTTTTTCTTTGAGATAGAAAACTGAGTACTTTTAAAATTGTCACTTCCAGCACAGAGTTCTGTTTGGATTTAGCCAGATCTGGCTGCTCTTTTTGATTTCTCAAGAGGTAGCAGGACTTGGTAGATAAACTACTGGGAATGCATTCAGGTAAACCTGAATTCAAATATTTCCTCTGATCCTTAATAGTTGTGTCACTGTTGTTTTACCAGCTGTGAAAAGCTTATGGTATCTCATAGACCCATTTTCCTCATCTGAAAAATAGAGATGATAATCCTTCTACTATCTACTTCAGAGGGTTGTTATAAGGAATGAACCTTGCAAATTTTAAAAGGTTTTATAGGTATGAGAGTCAGGCTTATCTTCTTATTTGTCATTGCCATTTTTTAACATAGCAAATAAGTTACTAGATTGGTAGTTTTACTCTCATTGATAAGACTGGATTGCTCTAATAATGCTGGTAAATGTTCCATTTCATATCTATTTATTGTCCTTCATCCAATTTCATCCTAATGTTTCTCATGCCAAGCTTTCTGAAGAAATGTTATCCTCTGCGACATTTCACTGTTTGGGGAAATGCTTCTAGTCTGTCTTCCTTCTCAATAATGTTTTTCAGATGATCTTGTAACTGAACTCATGTTGACCTTGGCTGTCATCTCCACTTTTATTAGGAGATCAAGTGCTTGCTGTCTGAGATGGTTTCCTGGGCTCTTGGCGTTTTCTTTGTATAGACTATTTTGAATTGTTTAAATGTTTTGAAAATAGCCACCAAAATCATTGCTTTTACTTTTTGTTCATTTATCATTTTTCAGAGTTAGTAGCTTGCGTAAATAGTTTTATTAGAAACCATTGTAATTTCATGTAGCATCATTTTATCTTTAACCATTTTTATAGTATGATGTGGATTTGACCTTTGTTTCAACCAGATAATGATTTGTTCTACAGATAGATCAATCTGAAATGACTCCCAGGTCAGCAGAGTCCTTCACAGCTAACTTCATATTTCATTGCACACCTACAGATTCTCTTCTTTATTTTGATTTTTTCTTTATTTTATTGCAGTGACAAAAATATACTTAAGTTTCTCAAGTTTACATGTTTCATGTTGTCTTCCTCTCCTTTTCTTTCCCTCTTCCCAGAGTTGACAAGTAATTCCACTAGGTTATTATATATGTATTATCATTCAAAATCTATCTTCATATTATTTATTTTTGTAAGGGAGCAATCTTTGAAAACCCAAACCCCAAATCAGATACCGCAACAACTGCATTTCTACTCCCACAGTTCTTTGTCTATATGTGGATAGCATTTTTTTTTCTCATAATCCCTCAGGATTGTCAATAATCATTGCATTGCTGTTAGTAGCAAAGTCTATGGCATTTGAATAATGTTCTCCTGGTTCTACTTATTTAACTCCACATCAATTCATGTAAATCTTTCCAGTTCTTAAAGAAATCATATGGCTCATCATTCTTTATAACGCAATAACAATCCATCACCATCATATGCCACAATTTGTTCAGCCATACCTCAATTGAGGGACATCCTCTCAGTTTCACATTTTTTGCCACCACAGAAATCACACTTATAAATATTTCTGTACAAACAAATCTATCCCCATTTTTTAAATCTCTTTGGGATACAGATCTACTAGTGGGATAGTTAGATCAAAAGGTATACATTATTTTAAAATCCTTTGGACAAAATTTCAAATTGCCTTCTAGAATGGTTGGATCAATTCACAACTCTACCATCAATGCATTAGTGTCCCAATTTTGCCACATTCCTTCCAGAATTTATTATTTTCCTTTACTGTCATATTGGTGAATCTGTGAGGTAGAAGGTGTACTGATTCTCTTCTTGAGGAGAGCATTCATGATATCTAGGTGTAAACCTTCCAAGTAAACTTTTCTTAATAATTCCTTTTGTTCTCTCATTCTTCATATTTTCTCCAATTTTCTAGTGTCCTCTTTTGCAATTATATCACCAAATATTATTGTATGTATTCACTTGGTTTTAAGGTTCTTGTCAAGTTTATAGGATTTCCATGTTTTCATCTGCTTCAACAATTGTTGATGTATAAACTATAATTATCTCCATGGTGGTCTGCTTGCTTATATTAGTCATAGGGAATCCAAAGTGAGATGATTAAAGATCTTATGAAATTATTTTTCTTTTTATCTTGGGCACATGATGAAACCAATGCTGTGCCTCCCCTTCCCCTTCCCTGCTATATGATTTTCTGAGGAGAAACTGTGACCTGTTCTTCCTTTATGACTTCTGAGATCTTTTATAAGTAAGAATGTTTGTATAGATGTGGTTCAATTTCTTCAGAGACATATCATCTTTTTGGTGGACAAGGATTAAGAGTAAGATTAAGAGTAACAATGGGCAAATGAATGCTTATAGATACTTTTGGTTTTTTATTTTTACACATTTTCTAACATTTTTACAGTATTCTAGAGCTCAACCATAGAGCTGCTAAAAGTTTGAATTACTTATCATTCTTTGAACAGAGACCTTGAATTGCCTTTAGTGTGATTCCTTACCTTAACTGCAATCCTAGCAGCCATGCCTACATCTCCTGACCCATTTTCTGATGCCCTGAATGCTATTGTGGAAGCAAAAACAATATACAAAGAAGAAATTATTTTTTTACTTATATAACTGGGAGGGATTAGTACTGGAGGCATATGCAAGAGTTTCTGCCTGCTCTTGACCCAAGTACTGGAAATGCATGTTGATATAGAATGGAAGGGCCTAATTCTTCACTTTAGAGCATTCACAGGTAGTCTGTGACAGCTTCCTATTTGTTTACTAAGTTATGAAGAAAAGCCTGTTAATTGACTAGAGAACTGGGCTGGTGGTGGGGGGAGGCAGCGAAGACTTCATTCAGTCTTGGACCTCAAGCCCAAAAGGAAGTCTACAGCACTTCTTACCTCATTCATCTTCAAGGAAGAAGCCCATGGGTGTTTCTCATATACACAAACCTGGACATGGAGAGTCAAGTTCCTCCATTCCACTATCAAATATTTCCCACAAGAAGTAATACTAAGCATCTATAAGGGCCCTTTTTCCTTCTCTCAGGATGATTTACTCAATGGTCAGTCTCTTTTTTAATTAATTCCAGTAGTCAAAAAATGAATTACCTAATGGTCAACTCTCTAGTAAGAGATTCTCTTTTAATATGTAAGTCTTGTTTTAGTGTTTCTCACATGACAAGAAGGGTCTAACTTAATCTTTGGGGATTCACCATTTCATTGGTTCACTGACAAACTGAGGACTCCATTATTTTTTTCCAACTTTCCATATACATACATATTCACAAAATTAAGCAAATTAAAATATTTATTTTTATATCAAAGAAAACAAGTATGGCTTACAACAAAACTGTGAGAACATAGAAAATAATGACATTATTTATGATCAATTCTAGACCTGCTAAAAGTTTGAATTACTTGTCATTCTTTGAGTAGAGAGATCTTGAATTGTCTTTAGTGTGATTCCTCACTCTGGTCTGGTATTGCTAAATAGTCCAGTTTTTGCCAGATTATAGTATCCATGCAGAGAAGTAGTCAGTAAATAAACATTTATTAAAGAACTACTTTGTGTCAGACATTCTTCTAAAAACTAGGGACACAAAGATATCAAACGATAGTTCTTTTAGCTCCCTCATTACACCATGAGTTCTTTGAGAGAAGGATCTTTTGTCTTTTTTGTATCCCTAGCACTTTGCACAATGCCTGGCACAAAGTTGGTTCCTAATAGATTCATATTGAGAGACAGAAAGTCCCTACTTTCAAAGGCCCTGCTCTATTTATTTGTTGTTGTTGGTTGTCTCTCGAACTGAGGATGACGATTGTCTTTGTGCTTTGCACAAAGACACTTGTGCATGAAGATTTAAGTGGAAAAGTCGATGCACAGAGACAGTCCCACTCTCTCCGCGTTGGAAGCCTGGATCCAGTGGCACGAAAAGTCGTTACACCTGGAGACTTCCTCAGCTGCATTGGGTGGCTGTGTTGTCTTTTGTGCTCCAACATGCCCTAAGCACTCCACAGTGCCTTGCTGCGTCGCCATCTCAGCCGTTGAGCTGAAGCAGTCTTCACATGCTGGGTGAGCAAAGCCCTAGTTCACCAGGGGTTGACATCGACCAGATGGCTACCCTCACAAGGTATAGCTGGCCTGTCGAAGCCATTGCCAGGGGTGTGGCCGCTGCCACATGCTAGCAGCTACTAGGAGCCACAAGTGAGAGCTGGGTGTCAGGTGAGGGTCAGTGGCTGGAGAGCTGCCCTAGGAGAGCATGACAAGCCCTCCATACCAGAGATATTACCCCTCCCTGAGCACCCCGCTCTATTTATATGTAAATATAAAATTACACAATAAAAGCTTCTCTTAGAAAATGGGATTTTCTTTTCTTTTCTTTTTATAGTTATTTTATTTATTCCTAGTACTTTTTATTTTTTGTGATTTCAAAATTTTATTTAATTAATTGAGAATATTTTTCCATGGTTACATGATTCATGTTCTTTCCCTCCTTTCCTCCCCCCCCCCATAGCTAATGAGCAATTCCACTAGGTTTATCATGAGTCATTGATCAAACCTATTTCCATATTATTAGTATTTGCATTAGGGTGATCACTTAGAGTCTACATCCCCAATCATATCTCCATTGACCTATGTGATCAACCAGTTGTTTTTCTTCTGTGTTTCTAATCCCACAGTTCTTTCTCTGAATGTGGATAGTGTTCTTTCTTATAAGTCCCTCAGAATTATACTGGATCATGCTGTTAGGAGAGAAGTCCATTACATTTGATTGTGCCACAGTATCCTTGTGTACAATGTTCTCCTGGTTCTGCTCCTTTCAGTCTGCATCAATTCCTGGAGGTTGTTCCACTTCATATGGAATTCCTCCAGTTCATTATTACTTTCAGTACAATAATATTCCATCACCAACAGATACCACAATTTGTTCAGCCATTCCCCAATTAAAAGGCATCCCTTCATTTTCCAATTTTTTGCCAACACAAAGAGTGTGGCTATAAATATTTTTGTGCAAGTGTTTTTCCTTATTATCTCCTTGGGGTACAAACCCAGCAGTGCTATGGCTGGATCAAAGGGCAGACAGTCTTTTAAAGTCCTTTGAGCATAGTTCCAAATTGCCCTCCAGAATGGTTGGAGCAATTCACAACTTCACCAGCAAGGCATTAATGTCCCAATTTTGCCACATCCTCTCCAACTTCATTACTTTCCTTTGTTGTCATTTTACCCAATCTGCTAGGTGTGAAGTGGTACTTCAGGGATGTTTTGATTTGTAAAAATAGAATTTTAGCTGGGACTTGAAGTAAGCAAATGGAAAAAAGAAATGGAGATGAGGAAAGAGAGTATTCCAGGCATAGGGAAAAACCTGTGAAAAAGCCCAGAGTCTGGAGATGGAGTGTCTTCTCTGAGAAGCAGCAAGAGGCCAATGTCATGGAAATACTGATGGGAAAGAGGCAAGGAGAAAGTTTCAAGAAGATTGGCTAGGAAAGAAGGGGCCAGAACAAGAAAGGCTTTGAAAGTCAAGCAAAGATTTTATTTAAATCCTGGAGAGGACCCTCACTGTGTGTTATGTTCAAAGATGTTCTCTAATAAGATATTTAACAACTAAGAAGAGGACAGAAGAGCAGAGAGAGACTTAGAACATGAAGACCAATCAGAAGGCTGTTGCAATAGTACTAATGTGAGGTGATGAAAGCATGAACTAGGATAATGGCTGTGTCAGAGGAAAGAAGGGAATGAATATAAGAAATGTTACAAAGGCAAAATACAGATTTTGGCAACAGATTAGATATGGATGATGAGACAGAATGAAATGTTAAGTATGAGACCTAGATTGGAAGTGAAGGTGTTTGGGAAGAAGATGCCTTTGACAATAATAGGGAATTTGGTAAAGGAAGAGACCAAGGCAAAGATAATTAGTTCACTTTTGAATATGTCAGATTTAAGATGTCCATAAAATATACAGATAAAGATATCTGATAGATAGATGTAGATTCAAGTCTACAGTTTGGAAGAGAGGTTAGGTTTGGATAAGAAGATCTGAGAATCATTAGCAAAGAGATGATAATCAAAACTTTAGGAGCTGTTGAGTTTGTCAAGAGAAATAATGTAGAGGGAGAAGAGAAGAAAGTCCCTGTTCAGCCCTGGGGCATACCCATCTATAGTAGGAATGACCTAGTGGGAGATAAGACTGGAAATAGGCTGAAGCCAAATCATGGAGGTTTGTGATGATAGCCTAAGGATTGCACTAGACTGCCACTGAGATCCATTTCAAGTTTAGATCTGTGATAGAAACGTATCATGCATGGTTCAATTGAAGTGTTCATAAGATGCATAGATTGTACAAAGGGATATCATTTAGAAACATATTTTGAAGATCCAGCTAAAATTTAATAAAAGCTACAGTTAGGGTGGTGATTTTAGGAGCAGTAAAGAGGGAATAGATGTAAGAAACATTACAGAAGTAGTACTGACAAGATCAAGGGTATTTAATGAAATGTTAATATCAGAGGGTCAAGAAGAGTAAAGATGGCACCAAGGTTTCAAATCTAGGCAACTGAAAGAATGGCAGTATCTATAATAAAACAGAGATAAGGATGTTAGGAGATAAAGCAAATTTCAAGAAAGAGAAGATTTAATAATTAATAAAGGATTCTTTTATATTCACATTATTTTACTAAGGAAGGAAACTAAATGTGTTTTAGAAAGATTTATTAACAAGGCTTCCCTTTCCCCCATGTTAGATCCATTTGGCCAAAAATTTAAAATAATCAGAAAAATTCATTTCTTAAGTATTTTTGGTTAATCAAGATTTTATAGGCCTCTGAAATTATCTAACAACCCATATATTAATAATTCTCATCTATAAAATTATAAACTCTTTCTTTTTGGATTTCTACTTCCATAGTGGAGGATTATTATTAGCAAATTTTAGTAAAAAATTAGTAAAATTTATTATTGTAAATAGGGTCATCTGGGGCTACAGGTGGTCAGAAGAACAGGAGAATCTGGAATCAAGTACAGTTTCTGATTATTACACATCAGCTATATGGGTCTGGGCAAATCACAATGACTATGTGTCTCATGCAATTTAATAGAACTTGTCTACTAAGTAGTAGCTGAACTCCATTTATATTGGTAGTGGATGGTCCTACAGCAGAAGTTCTTTAGGATGACAAAATTGCAGATTCCCTGTGTATTACTATAAGAAATTAACATTAAATTGTTATTACAGTTTTTAAATTAAATTACTGTTTTCATTTTAAGTCTCATATTTAAAATTAACCTTTTTTTGTAGAAGCTAACTTATATTTTTCTTTCAGAGGAGCTTCATGTTATCAATATGGGGCATAAAGTGATCGTATTTGACATTTCTGTCATAAGAGGATTATGGGAAACACGTGTCAGGAAGCATCAAGAAAGGCAGAAGAAGGAAGCCGAAAGATTAGAGCAAAGTGCTTTGGAAAAGTAAGTTTACTTTTTGTAATTATATTTATTGTAGCCTGTTTACCCAATAGGCTCAGAGGTAAGCCCACAGGAGGTTATTGCATTTTAGCTTAGAATGCTGTTTTTCTGAGATATCATACTGTCTTCTAATATGCCTGGTTGGAGCTTTAGGATGATCTGATTACCATGTTGCTCATTATACTCTAATAAGTGTGAATATGCAGGTTGAATGTTAAAGCCAATCCCAATTTAGTTGAGGCTCAAAAAAACCCCAAACAAAACAACTGTGACTCTAGGTGGTTGAATGGCTTTCATTTTGCTTTAAAACAAATTTCTCCTTTCTGGGTCTCAGTTTTCTTGTAATGTGATGGCTTTGGACTTGGCTATATAATCTTGGAGTTCCTGTCCATCTTTACTTTTCTGCACTTCATTGAGATCTGAGATTATTCCAGACTGAATTGCTTTTGATATTTACTTTTCTGACTCAGGGAAGTTTTAGGGAGCTTTGTTCCTACTGGCAACTGCAATAAGTGGATTATAGAGGTCATGTAAATAAATATTCATATGAATAATACCAGTGCACTAACAATATCCCTTCCATACTATGCCTATTTATAACCACTTAAAAGATATCTATTCATTTGTTCTTTTAAAATATTTTCCCAGATTACATGTAGATACAATTTTTAATAATTGTTTTCTGACATTTTGTTATCCATGTTCTCTCCCACCTTCCTACTCCTCTTCATTCATTCATTTGTTTTAAACCTTTACCTTCCATCTGTGTATTGGCTCCAAGGCAGAAGAGTGGTAAGGGCTAAACAAGGGGGTTAAGTGACTTGCCCAGGGTCACACAGCAGGGAAGTGTCTGAGGCCAGATTTGAACCTAGGACCTCCCATCTCTAGACATGGCTCTTAATCCACTGAGCTAACCAGCTGCCCCCTTCCATTCATTTTTAAGGATAGGAGCTTGAAGGGACCTTAGGAAATCAACTCCTTATTTTACAGATGAAAAGACTGAGGTCAAAGATGGTTAAATGAACTATCTAAAATCACACAGGGAGTGCATAGTTGATTTGAGGCTTAAAAGTATTCTAATGCCAAGTGAAATATGTGACATATCAATCTTCTACCAAAGTGATTTTCCCAAAGTGCAATTCTGAACACGACGTTCTCCTATCCAAGAAAGTTTAGTGGCTACTTCTTGACTCTAGATTAAATATAACTTCAAGTTTATCTCTTGTTCCTAAATGTTTATTTTGATGTTTTTTAACATGATTATTATTAATGAAATACATGTACATATATAACTTTAAAGTAGGCAAATATGTACGTTTGGGACAGATGTTCATTTTTTTAAACCTCTCAGCATGTGATTAAAAAAAAAAACGAGGGCATTTGCCCTAAAATATAGAACCAGGATCAATGGAAGGAAGTTATAGAGGAATCAATAATTGACTGTATCAGGAAATAATTCACCATAATTTGAGTTATTGGAAAAGCTCAATGGCTTGTCTTGGGAGGAGTTTGGTTCCTTTTCCTTTCTTTTACCTTCCCCTATCCCAAACCCTGGGCCAATTTGCTCCTGCTTCGGTAGCCCAGTGAGTCTTCATTCTTGGAGACTTGGTATATTGTCGACAGAAAATTCAGATCTCCAAACAGTTTTAGCCCTGCTTTTGCTTTGAACTTGGAGCTCAAGCCATCCATTAGCTTCAGCCTCCCCAAGAAGCCTGGTTAATAGACATATGATACCACATGCACCTGGTTTGCTGGAGGCTTTCCAATAAAAGCCATGCCACCATTTGTGTATCTGGTGCAGTGGGAATTCTTTTCATGGTATGAATTAGACTCTAGTCTATGACAAGTCTGAAAATCTACGACTCGGTGATATTCTCGTTAAGGTGCTAAGCGATTTCTTCCTAAGATAAAGCCCATCTACAAGAGAGATGAGAGGATAAAGGAGTAAGCCCTTTCTCTGCAGTCTCTGCCTCCCTCAACTCCCAACACAAAGGCTGACCTTGGTTGGCCATAAGATCAGCATATTAACTTTCTTCTTCCCAAAGATGTTTTGAGACTTCATAATTAATGTTTATAAAACATTAATGAGATTCCTGAATCAGCTCACAGTTATTAGTATTATTTGAAGGCTAGCCCCCAGGTTGGCAGCATCTGTTTGCAATATTGAGATTTGTGTATTATTTAAAAAAAAGTCACGAATGAACTTATGAATAGATGAACACAGAAAGAAATGCAACTCATTGTCTTGGATTTGCTAAAACAAATCAAAACCTTCAGTTGGTGCTGTTACTAGCCTTGATTATGAAAGAAACATAATATTTCAATTTTTACTCTATGTATTATGGATGCATTTACTTATCATATTTGTTGCATGATATATATCAATATTTAAGAGTTACAACTAGATATAAAGGGAAAAAAGATCCTCGTGTCAGCATTAAAACAAAGTATTTATGGGAGAACTTTTAAGTTACAGAAATTGAACTATCATTATGCCTTGGCTAAAGATGCGTAATTCCTTCCCTTAATGAAAAGTGGGAGTTATTTATTTTCATTGAGAGCTATACGTTGCTTAACTAGGAAGTGGAGATTTTTTTTTGCATATTGAAGAGATTTCGTTAATATAGTAATGCTTATCCCTGATAGCTGCACGAGGAAAAATATTGAGGTAGTGGATTCAATTTATGCAATTGTTGTACCTTCATGAGAGAAATTAAGAGTATTGTTGGAAAAGGTTAAGTATGTATTGAAACATGTAAAAATTTTGCTGTTTATTATTGAAATATCAGAAAGTTTTTTCTAATATCATTACAAAACTATTATATCTTAATCCATAGCAATCCAAGAAGCAGATATAAAAACTGATCATGAAATCTGGTTACAATGATCATGCTCACTCTACTGCTCACAGAGACTCTTAGTAGGAGAGTATTACAGAGGTTCAGAACCTTAGATTCTAGACTATAAATTCAATCTTGTGGGCAGCCCTTGAAATTGTATTTCTCTGACTCATTTTCCTCAGATCCAGGATTTCCTCTAGAAACCCCAGAGTATGGCTCCATGCTTCTATAATAGTTCTTGTTTTTTATATCTTATTTTATGCAGATATTTATAAAATAGTTCATGCTTCTCAAGAAAGTATTCATGATAACAATAGATATTGGTTACAGAACATCCTCAGAAAATTAAACAAACCCCCAAACATATAATAGTAAAATCTAGGTCTTTTTCTCTCCCAAATTCACCTTAAGTACTTGTCACTGCAGTTGTAGGTCTGAATGTTTAATTTTCTTCTCTAAATCCCAAACTATTCAATAATTTCCTCTTTCCATGGGATGACTAGGTGTTGCAGGGAATAGAACACTGGGCTTGGAATTATAAAGACTCATCTTCATTAGCTTATATCTGGTCTCTGACACTTACTTGCTGTGTGACCTTGGGTGAGTCACTTTAAGCCTAAATTTTCCCATCTTTAAAATGAGCTGGAGAAGGAAAGGGAAAACCACTCTAATATCTTTGCCAAGAAAACCTTAAGTGGGGTAAAGAAGAGTTGGACGTGATTGAAAAACAACTGACTGCATGAGTTACCAAATTCTGCAGGAATTTGATATTCTCCAGATAATTCTCCCTTCTTAGTCCAGGAAGGTGGAGTTTAGAATTTCTTGAGGCTCTTTACCAAACAGTAAGAATATAGGAGATTGAGAATATCTGGCCCTATTCAGAATTGGAGAGAGATGGTCCTCTATTCTGCATATTCATGTGCTTGCAAAAGCAACAAATGTCCATGTAGGTCTCTGGCACATGCTCCTAGCACTGGTGTCTCATTGACCAGTTCCCCGTTCCATATTTATTCAACTCATACCACATAGATGTTTTCTTCTTCGATTTCTTCCCTCCTGTTTGTCTCAGTTGAAAATGAGCCTTGTTTGCAAAGGTCTACCACTTGATATATATGTATCTCCTTGATCTAATCCCCTCTCATTTTTCCAACAGATTGTACTCACCACTATCCCAACTCTTTTTCTAAATTTCAGTGTTTCCTTATCTACAGTTTCCTTCCCTATTGCTTAGAAATTCACCTATTTATTTCTCTCCCATACTTAAAAAACTCTCATTCAACCGCACTGTCCCTACCAGGTATCATCATATGTCTTGTTTCCCTTTCTCAGATAAACGCTGTGAGAAAGTTTTCTATTTTAGATACCTTTATTTCATCCTCAACCTGATTCTCTGCAATCTGCCTTCTGACTTAATTATTCAACTGAAATTACTCTGTCCAAAGTTACCAATGATTTTTTTCACAAATATTTTTCAAGCATATTTGTAACGATATCTTTCATTTTACATCGCTCTAAATTTCCCACTCTATCCCTATTCCTCTTCCCTATCAGAGATTCATAACAATGACTATTTTAAAAATAATAAAAAGGAAAAAAGTTGTCAAGACAATCAAGACATTAAAATAAACATATGCAGTGCTCCACATCCACAGTCATCAATCACAACTCTGCAACGTACTGGGCCAATGTATTTTCTCATGTCTCTTCTTTGGGGTAATCTGCCAATGAAAAGCTTTCTAATGGTTTTTAATACATTATTTTTAAACATTATTTTATTTGATCATTTCTGAGCATTATTCATTGGAGACAAAGAACATTTTCTCCACCCCACCCCCCACCTATCCCATAGCTGACGTGTGATTCCAATGGGTTTCACATGTGTTCTTGATTTGAACCCATTTCCCTGTTGTTGGTATTTGCATCAGAGTGTTCATTTAGAGTCTCTCCTCAGTCATATCCCCTCAACCCCTGTAGTCTAGCAGTTGGTTTTCCTCGGTGTTTTTATTTCCACAGTTTGTCCTCTGCTTGTGGATAGTGTTTTTTCTCCTAGATCACTGCAGATTGTTCAGGATCACTGCATTGCCACTAATGGAGAAGTCCATTACGTTCGATTGTACCCCAGTGTATAATGATTTCCTGGTTCTGATCCTCTCGCTCAGCATCACTTCCTGGAGGTCGTTCCAGTCTCCATGGAATTCCTCCACTTTATTATTCCTTTTTGCACAATAGTATTCCGTCACCAACATATACCACAATTTGCTCAGCCATTCCCCAATTGATGGGCATCCCCTCGTTTTCCAGTTTTTGGCCACCACAAAGAGCGCAGCTATGAATATTCTTGTACAAGTCTTTTTCCTTACTATCTCTTTGGGGTACAAGCCCAAAAGTGCTATGGCTGGATCAAAGGGCAGACAGTCTTTTATCCCCCTTTGGGCATAGTTCCAAATTGCCTTCCAGAATGTTTTTTAAAAATAAATTATTAAAGAATTGAACAATCTGTTTACAGAAGCAATATTTTCATAACCAGGTCTGGTTAAAAGAACATGCTATAATTTTGCAAAACATACTTTCAGTTTTATATTGGATGTTATTTCCATTGAAATTACTGTAATTATATATATTGTTCTTTTGGCTTTTCTTACTTCACTCTTTATCAGTTCATGAATGTCTGTCTATGCTTCTCTGTGTTTACCATATTCATCATCTTAAGGAGGACTAGTTTTTCATTACATTCATGTACCGCCATTTATTTATTTATAGAAAACTACATTGTTCCTATTTCTTTGCTACAAAAAATGCTAGTGAAATATTTTGATGTAGGTGAGAATCTTCTAGTTATCAATGATTTCCTTAGAATGTATGTCTACAAGTGGACTCTCTGGGTCAAAAGAGATGGACATTTTAGAGACTTTATTTTATTATTTCTAAATTGCTTTCCAAAAATATTTTTTTCAAAAATCACCTCTCTACCAACAATGTACAAAATGCCCATAGTCCCACAATTCCTCTAATACTGACTATTCTCCATTTTTGTCATGTTTGCCAATTTGCTAGATATGAGATTAAATAAACTTCAGGGATGTTTTGACTTACATTTGACTTGCTTGTTTATATACCTTGACGTCTTTTCTTTTAGGGAATGGCTTTTGCTCTCCCTCCTTCTTTGCCTCCCTCCTCTCTTTCTCTTTGTCTCACTTTTGCTAAGTTGTTTTCAGTCATGTATAACTCTATGGGGCTTCCTTTAGAGATTTCTAGGCACGGATAGGGGAGTGGTTTTGTCATTTCCTTCTCCAGCTCATTTTACAGATAAAGAAATTAAAGCAAACAGAGTTAAGCAACTTGTCCAGAGTTACAAGCTAGTAAATGTCTGAAGCCAGATTAGATATGTCTTCCTGACTAGTACCAGCTCTCTATCCCCTGTATCAATACCAGCTACCCATCTTCTCTCTCATATACACGAATAATGATGTATGTGTATATAATCTTGGATAACAAATCTTTATGGAAGAAATTTGATACAGTGTTTTTTCCCCATTGACTGCCTTATTTCTTATTCTAGATGAATTATTTGTATTTGCTCGGAAGTTTTTTAAGGTTCATGTAATAAGAATGATTAATTTTATCTTTTAAAACAATGATTATGCCTTGTTTGATTAAGTGAACATTTCCTACCCTAGTTATGAAAGATATGTGATTTGCTTTTTTATGATATGCTATTTAATGTTCAAGTCACATGTCCATTCACATGTCCATTTTAAATTTATCACAAAAACTGATGGTGGGTCTATTGTGCTAAAATGGTGGTTTTTGTCAGATTTCTTTCCAGTTTTCTCATGGCTCTTGACAATTAGGGACTCTTTTCCTAAGTAACTTCTATTTTCAAGTTTATTGAAGACAGTATTACTCGTTTTCATTATTTCTGATTCCCTTGCCTTTAGTCTGTTCTTATTGATCTACTTCTCTTTTAACTAATACCAAATAGTATCAAATGTTGCTACTTTATAATATATTTTGAAGTATGGAAATATATTACCCCTTCAGTTTTTCACCCCCATATTTCCCTAATTATTCTCTCTCTTTTGTTTCTATAAATGAATTTTGTTATTTTATGAAATTCTATAGAAGCATTTCTTTGATAGTTTGATTTTTATAGCAAAACTATAAATTAAAATTGGTTTTATTATAATTTTTAATATATTGGCATGGCCCAGCAATGAATACTGAATATTCTTCTACATAAGCAAGTTATTCTTTATTCCTTTGAAGAATACTTGTTGATTGAAGCTATGAAAGTATTTTATGTGCTTTGATAGTGAATCCTATATATTTTATTTATATTAATTATATTTACATTTATAAATATTTCATTTAGTGGGCCATTACCTCTGATTTTTGTCTTGTCAATGGATTTCCATTATTATGGAAGAGAAAGTGAGTCTGAGGACTTTGTGTAACTCTTCATTGTTTAAATCCAATTTGCTTGAGCAAGTCAAGATTCATCTCAGAATGTCATTGGTCTTCTTCAAAGAATGAGTATGAACAAGAGCAACAACAATATATGCTCTAATGGATATAATTTATTCCCTGAGGATTGCTTGAACATTATCTTGGAAATTTTTGTATATTGTTTTATCATCATTATTTTTTTCATATAATTATTGTTTCTATGATTTGTTCTTTGAACAACTCATTATTTAGGATGTCATTCATTTTTACATGGCAAAGAAAATAACTATATTCTTCAGAAGTCTTATTTAAAAGACACCATCATTCTTTCAGCACTAGTTTCTCCAGCAATTTGTTCAATTCTATGTTTTCTATTATTTTTTCTTTAAAATGTGTATGTAATGCCATTTGGGGGCTATATAGTTAAGATTTCTATTAGCTAACTGCCCATGATTCATTTCTTTACAATGTAATTTTCCTATCACTGTATTGTGACTCTTTTTTTGGTGCTATATCTTATTGCATAAATTAAACTCCTATTTTTTGAATCATCTGATACCTATTAAATTTTGTTCCAGCTTCTAATTATTATTTTGTGTATGTCTTTGCTTTTTTAGAGTATGTTTCTTCTAAGTAAAAAAATGTGGGAATATGTTTTCTTAAAGGTCTCTCTCTGTTCTTTCTTTTTTCTTTTAATGCCATAAATCTTTCTCTCTTTTTTCTTTTTATGGTTTCTGGAACTGAGATTACTTATTTTGGTTTTTTATGTGTTAGTTCTCTGCATTTTCTTATTTTTATGATATTTGAGTTGTTTTTCAAGTTAAATAATCTGATCATATCCTCATGTCTTTTTTTGGGGGGAAGGGCATGTTTCAAATGCTTCTCTTTTATTAAAGGACTATCATTCTTTTTGTCATTGATCATTAAACTCAAAATTGAAGAGTATTTTGTGGGGAGAGGATTTCACTTTCAGCTCTTTTGCTTTTTTGGTAATATACTCTTCTATTTCTTTCTGTCGTTTGTAGTGGGTGTTGGATGAACATGTACCATTCAAATGTAATTACCCATATTTTGAAGGTCTTTCTCCTGATCACTAGCAGAATTTGTTGTTTGCCATTTGAACTATTACATATAACCACAATATATTTTAGTTTGCAATGTAGGTCGCATCCTACCCCATGCCCCCATCCCCTTTTCATTGGTGCTTTGTTTTCTTCATTCTTTTTTTTGCATAATGGTATTCATTTTATTACTTGTCATATATTTTCAAGAGACCTATGACTTTTAGGAGAGTGGAACATGATGGTTGAGAAGATATATAGACCCACTTGATCTCTACCAAGTTACCCTTTACCCAAAACTATGATATAACACCTCAGAAAGAATTCTGAAATATCATAACTCACAAAAAGATGAAATCAAATAAATTTTCAGCCCAAAACAACTTAGAAAGCTGGCATGAAAGTTCTCTTGCACCATGGTGAAAGTGGAGCACAAAGCAGCACACCAAGGCAGGCCCCACCACAATAATAGGTCTGGTGATGATGGCAGGGGTTGGTGTGCCTGCATCAGCAACAAAAGGCTTCTAGAGCTTTCAGCCACAGATAGTAAGAGAGGTTGGATAACTTCTCGGAAGGAAATTATAGAAGTACCTTTACTGGCTCTGGGTACAAGACCCTTATCTCATTGCTCATATCACAGATCCAGGTCATAGTTCTGGGTCTCAGTCTCAGGGTGAAAAAACCAAGAGAGGTAGAAGAAAAATTGGGGAAAGAAATAAGAATGACATAGGAAAATAATTAAAAAGAGGTCATCTTGTTAAAGGAGGCACTGTCAAAATATTAAAATACTAACATTATCTTAAAAAAAGACTAGACCAATTAATAAAAGAGGTACAAAAATCCAAAGGAGAAGGGAATGTCTTAAAAAGTATAAGTAGCCAAGTGGGAAAAGATATGCAAAACTGCATTGAAAAAAATAACTTCTTACAAGGCAGAAATTATCATATTGAAAAAGAAGTACAAGATTTACTGAGGAAAGAAACTCTTTAAAAAGTGGAATCTAAGAATTATTGTATTGCTTAAAAGCCATGATAAAAAGATCTTAGACATCATTTTCCAAGAAATTATCAACAAAAACTACCCTGATTGATATTCTAGAACCAAAGGGTCAAATAGAAATTGATAGAATCCACTGATCACTCTCAGGAACATTATAGGAAAATTCTTAGATTGTCTCTCTTGGATTTATTTTCTAATTTGGTTATTTTTCCCAAGAGATATTTCACATTTCATTCTATTTTTTCATTCTTTGGACTTTGCTTGATTGTTTCTTACTCTTGTGAAGTCATTAGTTTCCACTAGCCCATTTCTAATTTTTAAGACATGATTTTTTTTTCTCACTTTAAACATTATTTTATTTGGTCATTTCCAGGCATTATTCATTGGAAACAAAGATCATTTTATTTTCCTACCCCCCCCAACCCCCTTCCCACCACCTCTCCCATAGCCAGCGCACGATTCCACTGGGTATCACTTGTGTTCTTGGTTTGAACCCATTTCCATGTTTTTGGTATTTGCATTAGAGTGTTCAATTAGAGTCTCTTCTCAGTCATATCCCTTTCCACCCTGTAGTCAAGCAGTTGCTTTTCTTCTGGGTTTTTACTCCCATAGTTTATCCTCTGCTTGTGGATAGTTTTTTTAGATCCCTGCAGATTGTTCAGGGACATTGCATTGCCACTAATGGAGAAGTCCATTACATTCGATTGTACCACAGTGTATCAGTCTCTGTGTATAATGATTTCCTGGTTCTGCTCCTTTCGCTCTGCATCACTTCTTGGAGGTCATTCCAGTCTCCATGAAATTCCTCTACTTTATTATTCCTTTTAGCACAATAGTATTCCATCACCAACATATACCACAATTTGTTCAGCCATTCTCCAATTGAAGGGCATCCCCTCATTTTCCAATTTTTGGCCACCACAAAGAGTGCAGCTATGAATATTCTTGTACAAGTCTTTTAACTTATTGTCTCTTTGGGGTACAAACCCAGCAGTACTATGGCTGGATCAAAGGGCAGACAGTCTCTTATCACCCTTTGGGCATAGTTCCAAATTGTCCTCCAGAATGGTTGGATCAATTCACAACTCCACCAGCAATGCATTAATGTCCCTACTTTGCCACATCCCCTCTAGCATTCATTACTTTCCTTTGCTGTCATGTTAGCCAATCTGCTAGGTGTGAGGTGATACCTCAGAGTTGTTTTGATTTGCATCTCTCTGATTATAAGAGATTTAGAACACTTTTTCATGTGCTTATTAATAGTTTTGATTTCTTTATCTGAAAACTGCCTATCCATGTCCCTTGCCCATTTATCAATTGGAGAATGGCTTGATTTTTTGTACAATTGATGTAGCTCTTTGTAAATTTGAGTAATTAAACCTTTGTCAGGTTTTTATAAAGATTTTTTCCCAATTTGTTGCTTCCCTTCTGATTTTAGTTACATTGGTTTTGCTTGTACAAAACCTTTTTAATTTGATGTATTCCAGATTATTTATTTTGCATTTTGTGATTCTTTCTAAGTCTTGCTTGGTTTTAAAGCCTCTCCCTTCCCAAAAGTCTGACATGTATACTATTCTGTGTTTGCCTAATTTTCTTATAGTTTCTTTATGTTCAAGTCATTCACCCATTTTGAATTTATCTTGGTGTAGGGTGTGAGGTGTTGATCTAAACCTAATCTTTCCCACACTGTCCTCCAATTTTCCAATCAGTTTTTATGAAATAGTGGATTTTTGTCCCAAAAGCTGGGATCTTTGGGTTTGTCATATACTGTCTTGCTGAGGTCACTTACCCCGAGTCTATTCCACTGATCCTCCTTTCTGTCTCTTAGCCAGTACCAAGTTGTTTTGATGACCGCTGCTTTATAATATAGTCTGGGATCTGGGAGTGCAAGGCCCCCTTCCTTTGTATTTTTTTTTCATTATTTCCCTGGATATCCTTGATCCTTTGTTCTTCCAAATGAACTTTGTTATGGTTTTTTCTAGATCTGTAAAAAAATTTTGGAAGTTCCATGGGTATGGCACTAAATAGATAGATGAGTTTGGGTAGGATGGTCATTTTTCTTATATTAGCTTGTCCTACCCATGAGCAGTTAATGTTTTTCCAATTGTTCAAGTCTAGTTTTAGTTGTGTGGAGAGTGTTTTGTAGTTGTGTTCATAAAGTTCCGGTGCTTGTTTTGGGAGATAGATTCCTAAATATTTTCTTTTGTCTAAGGTAATTTTGAATGGGATTTCTCTTTCTAGTTCTTGCTGCTGAGCTGTGTTGGAGATATATAGAAAAGCTGATGATTTATGTGGGTTTATTTTGTATCCTGCAACTTTGCTAAAGTTGTTGATTATTTTGATTAGCTTTTTGGTTGAATCTCTAGGATTCTTTAAGTAGACCATCATGTCATCCGCAAAGAGTGATAACTTGGACTCCTCATTGTCAATTTTAATGTCTTCAATTTCTTTTTCTTCTCTAATTGCTACTACTAGTGTTTCTAGTACAATGTCAAATAATAGAGGTGATAATGGGCATCCTTGTTTCACTCCTGATCTTAATGGGAATGCATCTAGTTTATCCCCATTGCAGATGATATTAGTTGATGGTTTTAGATATATACTGTTTATTATTTTTAGGAATGACCCTTCTATTCCTATGCTTTCTAGTGTTTTTAATAGGAATGGGTGTTGTATTTTATCAAAGGCTTTTTCTGCATCTATTGAGATAATCATGTGGTTCTTGTTGGTTTGCTTGTTGATGTGGTCAATTATGTGGATGGTTTTCCTAATATTGAACCAGCCCTGCATCCCTGGTATAAATCCCACCTGATCATAATGAATCACCCTTGTGATCACTTGCTGGAGTCTTTTTGCTAGTATCCTATTTAAGATTTTTGCATCTATGTTCATTAAGTAGATTAGTCTATAGTTTTCTTTCTCTGTTTTTGGCTTGCCTGGCTTTGGAATTAGTACCATGTTTGTGTCATAAAAGGAGTTTGGTAGAACTCCCTCTTTGCTTGTTATGTCAAATAGTTTGTATAATATTGGGGTTAGTTGTTCTTTGAATGCTTGATAGGATTCACTGGTGAATCCATCAGGCCCTGGGGATTTTTTCTTAGGAAGTTCTTTGATGGCCTGTTGGATTTATGTTTCTGATATGGGATTATTTTTTAAGAAATCTATTTCTTCTTCTGTTAGTCTAGGCAATTTATATTTTTGTAGATATTCATCCATATCAACTAGGTTGGTATATTTATTGCCATATAGTTGGACAAAGTAGTTTTTAATGATTGCCTTAATTTCCTCTTCATTGGAGGTGAGATCCCCCTTTTCATCCTTGATGCTGTTAATTTGCCTTTCTTCTTTTCTTTTTTTTTAATTAGATTGACCAGTACTTTGTCTATTTTGTCTGTTTTTTTCAAAGTACCAGCTTCTAGTCTTGTTGATTAGCTCAATAGTTCTATCACTTTCGATTTTATTAATTTCTCCCTTAATTTTTAGGATCTCTAGTTTGGTTTTCTTCTGGGGGTTTTTAATTTGTTCGTTCTCAATTTTTTGATTTGCATTTCCAATTCATTGATCTCTGCCCTCCCTAATTTGTTAATATATGCACTCAGGGATATGAATTTACCTCTAAGTACTGCTTTGGCTGCATCCCATAATGTTTGAAAGGATGTCTCACCATTGTCATTTTCCTCAATGAAATTATTAATTGTTTCTATGATTTCTTCTCTAACTAACCGATTTTGGAGTATCATATTTAATTTCCAATTAATTTTTGATTTGGCTCTCCATGTACCCTTTTGGATCAATATTTTTATTGCTTTATGATCTGAAAAGGTTGCATTTATTATTTCTGCTTTTCTGCATTTGAGTGCCATGTTTCTGTGACCTAGTGTATGATCAATTTTTGTGAATGTGCCATATGGTGCTGAAAAGAAGGTGTATTCCTTTTTGTCCCTATTTATTTTTCTCCATATGTCTATTAATTCTAATTTTTCTAAGATTTCATTCACCTTTTTTACCTCTTTCTTATTTATTTTTTGGTTTGATTTATCTAAATTTGATAGTGGTTGGTTCAAGTCTCCCACTAATATGGTTTTACTGTCTATTTCCTCCTTCAATTCTCCTAGTTTCTCCATTAAAAATTTGGATGCTATACCATTTGGTGCATACACGTTGATTAGTGATATTTCCTCGTTGTCTATACTCCCTTTTAACAGAATATATTTACCTTCCCTATCCCTTTTGATCAAGTCTATTTTTGCTTTGGCTTTGTCCAATATCATGATTGCAACTCCTGCCTTCTTTCTATCAGTTGAGGCCCAAAAGGTCTTACTCCATCCTTTAATTCTAACCTTGTGAGTATCAACCCGCCTCATATGTGTTTCTTGAAGACAACAAATGGTAGGGTTTGGGGTTCTAATCCAATCTGCTATTTGTCTATGTTTTATGGGTGAGTTCATCCCATTCACATTCAAAGTTATGATTGTCACTTGTGGATTCCCTGGCATTTTGATATCTTCTTCTAGTTCTGACCTTTCTTCTTTAGCTATATCCTTTTGAACCAGCGATTTACTTTAGGTTAGTCCCCCAGTCCCTTCCCTTGATATGCTTCCCTTTCTAGCCCCTCCCTTTTTATGCTCCCTTCCCCTCCCCCCTCTCCTTCCCTCCCTTTTTATACTTCCTCCCTCTCCCCCTCCTTGATTTTCATTTCTTTCTTACCCTGTTGGATAAAATAGAATTCAAGATCCCACTGGATCTAGATGTTCTTCCCTCTCAGATTTGATTTCACTGAGAGTAAGGTTTAAGTAATTCTACTTCATGCTCTCTTCCTCTCCTTCTCATATGAGAGTTCTTAACCTCCCCTTCCCATGTGTATCTTTGTATGGGAAAGATTATTCTATTTAATCCCCCCCATTTCTTGAAGTAAATGTTAGTATTATCGATGCCTCCCCACCTCCCTTTTTCTTTCTTTGCCCCCCCTTCACCAAATCTTCTTGATGCCCCAAGCTTTCCCTATGTATGATTCTTCTAACTACTCTTATGATGCATACAATTTTTGAGAGTTACACAATACATTTTCCCTACATATTAATATATATATATATATTTTGATATAAATGTTGTCCTTATAGAAGAGAGTTTGAATTAAAGAAAAAGATAAGATTTATCTCCTTATCCCTTTCTTTCATATTTACCTTTTCATGTTTCTCTTGCTTTCTGTGATTGGATGTCAAATTTTCCACTAAGTTCTGGTCTTTTCTTACCAAATGCTTGGAAATCTTCTCTTTTGTTGAATGCCCATACTTTCCCCTGGAAGTATCTAGTCAGTTTTGCTGGGTAGTTGATTCTTGGTTGGAGACCCAGCTCTCTTGCCTTTCTAAATATCGAGTTCCATGCTTTGCAGTCTCTTAGTGTGTTAGCCGCTAAGTCCTGTGTGATCTTTATGGGAGCCCCCCTATATCTGAAGCTCCTCTTCTTGGCTTCTTGTAGGATTTTCTCCTTTTCTTGGAAGCTCTTGAATTTGGCGATTACATTCCTAGGGGTTGTCTTTTAGGGATTTAGTATAGAGGGTGTTCTATGAACCCTTTCTATTTCTATTTTGTCCCCTTGCTCCAGAACATGTGGGCAATTTTCTTCTATAATCTCCTGTAGAATAGCATTGAAGTTTTGTTTATCTCTGGTTTTTTGGGGAGACCAATAATTTTCAGGTTGTCTCTTCTTCCTCCGTTTTCCAAGTATGTGGCCTTTTCAGTGAGATCTTTCATGTTTTCTTCTAATTCATTAATTTTTTGGCTTTGCTTTATTGATACTTGCTGTTTTGTAATCTCGCTGTTTTCCAGCTGTCGTTAGGGACTAGTTTTGCTTTTCAGCTTTGTCTGCCCTTCTATTAGATGCTTCCAGCTCTTTCTCCAATTGTGAAGTCTTGTCTATCAGACTGCTGATCTCTTTCTCCCATTTTTTTTTCCAAAAGGTTTCCATCTTTTGGATAAGCTCCAGTTTGAGATCTTCCAGAGCTTGTGGATAGTTTTTATTTTGGGAGGCATGTTCTGATTTTGTTTGGATTTCATCCTCATTCTCTTCTTTTCCTTGGGTACTCCCTACATAAAAGTTTTCAATAGTCACTTTTCCCCTCTTTCTTCTTGGAGGCTTGATTTTGGGACATGTGAGCCATCCCTTTAGTGGTTTTATAACACTTTCTTTTTTTGGTCTGAGGTCTGGGTGATATGGGCGGGTTTTCTGTGAATTTAGGTTGCCTCAGACTAGTTCTTCCCAACCTCCAAGGAGGTTTCTTAGAGTGCAGGTCCCTTTGTTCAGCCCAACTGCCCAGGCAATCAGTGCAGCCCGCCCAGGTGTTTAGCTCCGCCCAGATGTTCAGCACAGGATTCTCCCATGAAACCGCCCTGATAGATTGTTTCCTTGCAATCTTTAGATCCCAAGGACCCTGGTGTGCCCCCCCCCCTTACTCTGGTTTGGGGGGGGGGAGGGAGGCTCAGTTCATGTTTTTGTGCGAGCTTTTCCTCCTCCTTATAGTGTGGGAATGTTCAAACCCCATGTACCTTTGTTTCTGTGGGGTACTAGAGAGTCCCTCCATTCGTCCAAAGGTGATTTTTATGCTCTTTTGAGGTAGTCTATTTTGTTCGGTGCCGGGGAAAGGAAGGGAGTCACATCTAGATTGCAGCCATGTTTACCTGGAAGTCCTCTCAAGACATGATTTTCTTGAGTGAGCTTTTGAACCAACTTTTCCATTAGCGCCATTCCACTTTTTAAAGAGTTTCTTTCCTTAGTAAATCTTGTACCTCTTTTTCAATATGATCATTTCTGCCTTGTAAGAAGTTATTTTTTTCAATGCAGCTTTGCATATCTTTTCCCAGTTGGCTACTTATACTTTTTAAGACATTCCCTTCTCCTTTTTATTTTTGTGCCTCTTTTATTAATTGGTCTAGTCTTTTTTTTTAAAGATAGTGTTAGTATATTAATATTTTGACGGTGCCTCCTTTAATAAGATGACCTCTTTTTAATTATTTTCCTATGTCATCCTTATTTCTTTCCCCAATTTTTCTACCTCTCTTGGTTTTCTTCACCCTGAGACTGAGACCCAGACTAACCTCCTTAGGTCATGTGGCTCTCTGGTTTCTTAGAAAAGGCTAGCTAAAATGCCTCATAGAGATATAGATATACAAACCTGAAGTCCTTACTTGCAGAAGTCCCTGCCAATGACCTGTCTGGACTTCAGGACTGGGAACCTGGACTGAAATTAAGCAAGAGAAGAGACATCATTGGTCTTATAAGAAATGGGATGAGTATTATTTCAGTCTCTCTTTGGACTCTACTTGGACTCACTCTCTGTTCTCTCTGGAATGTTTATGACTAGGCAGGCATGGGCCTTATCTTTTATCTAGCATAGCCATCCCCCCACTTGCTGTCAAGTAACTTGGGTTCAAGCCGGGGCTGGGAGTGGGAGCAGAGGAAACATGACGTGGCTTGGAGACTTTTAGTTATGATGGTCATATGATCTTTCTCTCTCCAACTTTTACTAATAAATAATTATTAATGAATAGACAGTCTCCAGAAATTTTTAATCATTAAGGATTACCATTTCTACTGTTAATTCATAAGGTTGTTAACTGCTTGGCTTCTTAATGTCTTGGCCTTCAGAAACAAGTATGATTGCTTTTTCTCTGCCAAACAACTCTTTTTTGAAAAATGGGGAGGTGAGAGCGAGGGCTTAAGAAAATGTCAATTTCCTTTTCTTGTTGGTCAATGGTCTCTTAATTGCTTATGACATTTCAATCTTCTTTCATTTTGTTTCTCCTGCAGTATTTGACATTTATGATCACCTTTTCTCCTTGATAATTCTCTTCTCTGGGTTTACCTGACACTTCTTTGCATTGCTTCTTCTACCCACATGAACTCTCTTCAGTTTCCTTTGAAGTTGGATCTTTATGTCTGGTCAACTATGTGGGTACCAGAAGGGTCACTCCTCTTTTTACACTACACTGTTATTTAGTGATCTCATTGACTCTCATGAGTTCAGTAATCCTATCTATACAGTTGATTCTCATATATAGATATCCAAACCTACTTTATGTCCTGATTTGCAGTCTGATATCACCAACTGCCTTTTGGGCACCTTGAGCTAGACATCCAGGAAACATATAGAACTCAATGTGCCCAAAGAAGAACTCATTATCCTTCTGTCCCAAATCCTCCCTTCTTCTGCATTTTCCTATTGCCATCTAAAGCATCAGTGTCCTTCAGGTCACCTTGGTTTTCAACCTGGAGTTTATCCTACTTACTTTTATTGACTACATATCTGGTCAGTTAATAAACATTTCCATCTCTACCATTATATCATCTGTCTTAGATATCTCTTACTCACCACTCATATATTCAATCTATTTCCAGACTCTTATCACCTCCCCCATGGGCTATTTTAATAGCTTTCCAATTGTTTTTTTTTCTGGTCCTTCTTTCTCATTCTAATTTATCTTCTATTCAATTGCCAAAATCATCTTCCTAAAGTACAGTACCGACCATGTTACTTTCCTGCTTAGTAGACTCCAGTGCTTCCCTGTTACCTTCATAATTAAATATATTAACCCTCCTTGGGGCATTTAATTATATATATATACTATGTATACTTCCTACTTTTACACTGGTCTTACATTTCTACAATCCAGCTAGACTGGCCTAAGTTCCCTCCATATAATACTCCATCTACCATCGTTGCCCCCCAAGATGGGAAAGCTCTCTCTCCTCACCACCACCTTTTAGTTTCTCTGGCTTCCTTTAAATGTCAGCTGAAAGTTTATCAGTTTACTTTTTAGGGTGTTAGCTAAGGGAGTGCTACATATATACACATTGTGTATGTATGTGTCTCCATAAAATATACATTATGGCTAATGTAGACTATATAGATACATTTACACAAATATATATCTATGTATATATTTGATTATAGGTTTCCCTATTAAAAACTTTTGCTTTCCTGGAGATATAACATTGACATTTCTCTTTCTTTTAGATCTTTTATATGGTTTTTATTTATTAAATGGGCACATTATGGGATAGTCTTTGGGTTTCTTGTCTATATAACAGTACCACACAGGTGGGGAGTCTAGGAACCTAGGGTTATGCTTGTCTTTATTGTAATTTTGAAGTGCTTCATATCCTGTAGCACCTACTATGTTTTTGCTTCTATTCCTGCTTTCAATAAGTGTCTTCCCTAAACCTAATGCCAGATACAAAGTGTTATTATTGGCCATTGAGACCCCTCCATCCTTTTTGCTGAAAGTCTGATGGGACAAACATACTGATTACCTCAAAGTTTTCACAATATGGCGACAAAAGGTCTCTCTATAAGCTTCCTAAAGTATTAGAAACATTAAAGTTGACTTTAAAGTGTAACATTTCTCTAAATTAAATAGCTTCCCTGAATTCATTTCTCATTTCCTTTTTCCCTAACATTATCTTTGACTTCTTAAAAGTGTTAGCTTAAGTTGGTGCAGAAAGCATTTTTGATCCCATTCTTTTTGACATCTTTTTTGACATCCTCTTTGACGAATGATTCATGTTTTCCAAACTTTAAGATCACAAAGTATTTCAAAGAATTGGTTGTGTCATCCCTTCAGCCCTCCTAAAATGTTTTTTCCCCTTGAAGAATATCACTTTGTCACTTTCCATTTAAAAAAGCAAACTCTGAATGAAATATTTGGGAGGTAATATGGCTGGAAGGCATTGTTCAAATCTCATCAAATGAGAAAGAGTTGATTTCTTTTCTATAATGTAGCCACTACCTTGTGTCAATACATAGTTCAGAAATATTCTGACAGGAAGACATTTTCAGTTCCTTCCCTTTTTACCAGTGGCAAAGACCCTAGTGAAGAGTATTTCTGAGAGTCATGTTTTCCCTGTGAAAAAAATACAACCCTGTCCTAGTGATTGACCTATTTGGCTACATTTGTTTCTAGTGCTTTCAAATGAAATAAGAGTCCTAAAGGAGATCTTGACACTATTTTTACCACTGCAACTTGTTAATACTAGGAACAGATTTTGTTTAGACTGGAGTTACAATGATGAGATTTTCTAGGACAGAGAAAAAGGATGATTTCCTGTAACATGACATATTCTAAAAAAATATAAACTTTCTAAATTTCTAAAATAATTGCCTCAGTGCCACATATTGATAAAGTTTTTAGGTGTGTTCTTGAAAAGGCTCCAAAGTAAATGGAAGTTAATTGCATCATTGGGATAGGAAAAGTCTTTCTCCAAATCCCAGGATTCTTTGAAGATAGTTATCTGCCATTTTCTGCATAAGATTTTTGCTGAGGCTCCCAAATACTAATGTCTTCCCTTCAAAATTATCTTTAATCTATTTTAAATGTGGATATACATGTATATGTTACATATACATGTATGTCTTCCATTCCTTGTCTAGAGTGTAAGTTTCTTGAAGATAGAGGCTACTTTCATTTTTATCTTTCTACTCTCCCAAACTAGCTGGTTCATAGTAACATCATAATAAAATTTTGTTGAATGATCGATAATAGTATTATTTATAAACATCTATCTTGTCAGTGATTATGATTAAAGAACTTAATGCTCATGTAAGGGACTCCTTCCTTAATTCAGACTATTTGGATTACATCCCATTCAAAGTTTTGGGGTATGGAGCTATATTTATTAGGAGGAAATTCTTAATACCACTTATTCAAAGTACTATTCATGAATTATGCCATGTTTGGACAGTTCTCTGAGCACAGAGATTGGGAACACATTGAAATGAGCAGGCACAAAGAAACCAGAAGAAAATGAATATGTAACTACTAAATTTAAACTTTGTTTCAATTATAATACTTTAAAAAATAGATTGGTATCTTAGTAATTTGTCAAATATATTGACATTGGAACTGTCATATTGCAGAGAAAGGCCATGCCACAAGGATAGTCTTATATAGGAAAATATAAACCTGATCTGAGATTTGGCTCATTATATTTCCTTGGAGAATGAAATTTCCATCTTTGTGGAGAGGAGATGTATGGATGAGCAATTCTTTGCGATTCCATATTCAAGATAATTACTAAATACTCTTTTAGAGTTACAGAATAAAAGCTATATTCCCTGGTCACTTAAAAGGGGATATTATCAAATAGTTAACTTTTCTCAGCCTCCCCCACCAAATACTACACAAGAGACAATCACAGATAGAGAATAAACATATTTATCCAAGCAAGTTATAAAACAAATTATGGAGGAATTACATAGATCAGAGCAAAAGTAAAGGGACACTGACTCAGATGATGCCATTTCAAATAAAGAAAGAATGGTCTCACTAAAGAAGTTCACTCTTGGAAGTGTCTAGAAATACCAGTGCTGAGAACTAATGGACATGTTGGAGGACTATCTTGCCCTATATGTCTGGAGTTCCTGAGATATCTCCTAGTCATTATCAACATTTTATACTTTTCTTTTCATCCTCTCTATTTTCTTCTCCAAGATTGCCATTGCCCATTTTCTCTCTCATTTATACCATATCCAAATCAGAGGCTTGGGGGGATCTTAATCAATCAGAAATTACATCTTCCTGCTCTTCCGTATCATCACATGATCTTCTGTATCAGAAGAGTCCTTCATGGAATAGCCAAACTTTCCTGGAATGTAGAAGATTACAAAGAGAAGCTTCTGTGAGTATGTTTATAATTATATATAAGTAAGAGAGTTTAATGGTTGTTCATTATTATATTATCATTATACTTCTGTTATGAGAGCTCCTTTCAGGGATATTTCCCTCTTTTGGTGCCCCCTTGGCACCCAGCTCTTACCTGTGACCCCAAGAAGCTGTAACATGGCCACAAGCCATACTCAAGTAAACCAACTCTGAAGGTAAGCTAAAGGTTAAAGTTACCCAGGTTAAAGGTAACTGATGGACCTCAAATCCATTGGTAAGTGTTAGGGGAGTGATGTCTGTCTCAGTCATATAAAAACTTTCTCCAGAGAAATGGGCAGATGAAGATAGTTTGTTCCAACAACCATGAAGGTGGCTTAAGCAGGTGATGGGGAGCATTTAGAACCTGATTAGACATCAAGAAGCCAAGCTCATTCATTGCATCCTGGGCCACCGCCAGTCATCCTGACTTTTATCCTGCCAATGGACTTCAATGGCTCTATAAGAGTGAGTTATACCAACATTTTTGTGTAACTCTGGCTCACTTAAATCCAACTTATTCCTGATGTCTGATGTCTTAGAATATAAAAGACAACAACCAACCAACCAACCAATCAACCAACCAAACAATCACCCACCCACCCAATCATATTAAAAAGGGAAGAGAGAGAGAGAGAGAGAGAGAGAGAGAGAGAGAGAGAGAGAGAGAGAGAGAGAGAGAGAGAGAGAGAGAGAGAGAGAGAGGAAGGGAGAGAGAGAGAGAGAGAGGAGCATTTTGAGGTTTTTAGAGAACTTTATATATATATATATATATATTTTATCATAGCCTCACAAAACCCCAGAAAATTCGGCTGTATTATTAGTTCCATTTAGCAGATGGGGATGCCTTCTGATTGGGGAATGGCTGAACAAACTGTGGTATCTGTTGGTGATGGAATACTATTGTGCTCAAAGGAATAATGAACTGGAGGAATTCCATGTGAACTGGAATGACCTCCAGGAATTGATGCATTGTGGAGAACTTTATATATATTATTATAGCCTCACAAACTCCATAGCTCCATTTAGCAGATGGGGAAACTTGAGCAGACAGAGGTTAATTACTTTCTCAGGGTTACATAACTAGTAAATATCTGAGACAAGATTCAAACAGGTCTACCTGACTCCAAACCCACAAATCAATCCACTATGTCAACTTAGCTGACTAGTGTGTTTGTGGGGTACATGGGGACAGAGCAGAAGCTAAGATATATCAGGTTAGTGGCTTGCAGTGTTGAGTTTCCTTTCCAAGAGGCTTTCTCCTCAACAGTGGAAGAATAACTGTCTGGTAGAAGTGGGGACAAAAGGGTTTTCTCCTTAGCTGTGGCTGTAGTCCAAAAATGCATGCTAGAAGCTTGAGTGCTTCACTATCTTGATGTTAAGATTCCCAACATAATATGTGTTGCGGCAAGATTTCCTACCACTTTCTTTGAGTGCCTGAGTTCTTCTATGTTATAGTGATAGAGGAACTATTTGATAGATGGCACTCCTGAAAACTATCTCACGAGACTAGGCCCTACCCCCTCTTGTCTAGTCTATCGCAATAATCGAGCATTTGATCCCAATTGGGTGGATGTTGAAAAATTATTAGAAATCTTTTTGACAAACAGAGAGAAAAACAAAATCATCTCTCTTGCTAACTAGGACCAAAGTAGGGGAGCAATTCATTGGCCGACCCAAGATCCTAAATGTAGTCCCCATAGTAAGCAAGATTACGCAGAACTATGCCAAGGCAGAGAAGCATTATTGACAACGATTTCCTTGTGCCATATCTTTTCCCACTTCAATCCATCTTCCACATGGCTGCCAAAATGATTTTTCTAAAGTGTAGGTCGGAAAATATTATGCCCTTACTTAATAAATTCTATCTGTAGATAAATTCCAGTGACTCCCTATTATCTACAGGATCATATATAAAATCTTTTGTTTGACATTTAAAGCTCTTCATAACTTGGCCTCTTCATCTATTCTGTTCCAGACATTCTACAAAGCAGTCATACAGGTTTGACTGCTGCTCTACCTACATAATATTCCATCTCCTTTCTCAGCATAGGCACTGGTGGCTCCCCATGACAGCAATGCTCTCCCTCCTTATCTCCATCTTTTAGACTCTCCTGGTATCTCTGGGACTAATCTCAAGTATTCCCTTCTGCAATAGACTTTTCACAGTATCTCTGGGGTTAATGCTTTCATGTATGAGGTTACTTTCCATCTTCTCTTCTATGTATATTGTATGTAGTAATTTGCATTGCTATCCCATTGCTAAGAGTGTAGCTGTTTTTGTTCTATGGTGCTGGATAAAGCCTCCCACTGGAGGAAAAAGGGGAAAAGTTTCCTGAGAGGACTTGCCCCACACTATGGAAGGGGGGAAGAGTTAATAGTACCAGTCATCAAGGCTGGTAGTTGATTTTATAGGTCTTGTTCCTGAGGGGACCTGACTGTAGTGGTATTTGAATCTACAAAACCAGGTCAGTATTTGAATAAACTCAAAGCAGTACTAATGTCTACAGAGAAGACTGGGGAAAAGAAGCAAGAAAGGAGCAAGTTTTTTGGGAAAGAGAGGGGGTAAGTGTAAGGCACTATAGTCATCGTGTTGCACAAACAAAGCCATTTCTCTATTTACTCTGCTCAACTTGTTCTTCGTGACTTTGTTCTGGTTATTTAAAATAAAGCTACTACATGAGGCATATTTATTTTTATAATCTTTAATAAATATTTTAATAATTCCTTGCACAAAGAATTCACAGTATTTGAAAGGCATTTGCAATTGGTTTTCCTTGACAGGAGCAAAAAGCTTCATACCATTGCAAATATAAAGGCAGGGAAATCACGATCAACTGAATTGATGCTAGATCACTGCTGAATATTCTTTTCATACTGGGATTTGGTAAACTGCCTTTTTAATTGTTAGATGGTCTATACATGTGCCATAACATTATCATTGGATTTGCCTGAGTCTGATCAGGCCTACAAACATGAGATTTTCTGGACTTCAATTTATAGGGATTCACATTTTCAGAAAACAAAAGGTTGTCATCAATTTTTGCCTAATCTTTTCTTTGTGGACATTAAAATTCTCCAGTTTCAAATTAGGGAAGTGAAAATGAAAACAGAAGGTGGGGGGCAGACTGCAATTCAATGAACATCCAATGCTTCAGCTCCCAAGCTGGATAACTGGATACTGGACGCTCAGAAAGTGAAACCATGGCAAGGGACTCTACTGCATTTCCTTGGAGACCTCTCCAGATCTTGGACCCAGTAGTATATTCAAGGCAGAAATCACATTTCTCCCAGGTGAATGGATACACATTCTTTAAATACCAGCTAAATGCCAGACTTCCCTGAAGCCTTTTCCCGTAATACTCACAGTCAATAATGGCCTTTTTCTTTTAACCTCATACATGTTTGTTTTGCATTTATTTCGTGTATTTAGATGATTTTATGTATTATATATAGTTGCCTGTCATTATCAGCTCCCTACTAAACTATAATTCCCATTAGAGAAAGGAGAAATAGTTCTTAACTATATTTTCTATTTTTTCCCTAGTTCCTAGTACAGTAGTTTAAATACAGTTGATTCTTAGTAAATGCTTATTGAATTTATTGAAAATGAGAACAAATATTAGAAGGTAGAATTTGAATTTGAAAGCTATTGATAATGAAAAATGGCTGACAGTAGAAATTAAATGAATGCTAATTATAACTTTATGCAGAAATTTATGAACATAAATTAATTGCTATTACAAGGAGACCAAAAACAGGTGATTATAAAGCAAATCTTTGACTTACTTGCCAAATGAGGAGAGATGATAGCAAGAGACAACATTATTTTAGAATAAACTTGTTTGCAGAGTCTTATGAAGAAGGATGACAGAACATTATGGACAAAATTACTTCATAGAGAGAAGAAACAGAGGATAAAACTATTTCAAATAAAGCTTAGAGAGAGAACCAAGGAAGCAGGCAGTCAACCAAAAGGATTATACAGAATACAAAGGGAAAAGAGCTGAAAGGATTTTAAGTATAAACTATTTTCATTCACAGTAGAGTCACCATACTTGAATTCAGTAAGTTATTCAAGAAACATTTATATAGCTTTTACCATGTGAGAGGTACTGTGCTAAGTGCTAGAGATACAAAGAAAGGTAAAGAAATGGTCCCTTTTATTAAAGGGTTTACATTCTAATGGAGAAGATAACTTCCAGACAAGTATGTACTTATAGAATATCATAGTCCTCATTGTTCTTATAGAAGAAGTAGAAATACTGCCAAAGAAAACAATGACAGCTCTTGATATTTAATCTAAGAGGTAAAAAAGAACTAAATCAGAATGAATGTGCATAAAGGATATCTATGTGTGAGGAACCCTAACTATGATAATATTTAGGGACAAATTCACAAGGTATAAAGTAGGAAGAGAAGATACCAGATAAATAATAATAAAAAAAATCTTGGATCATATTGGTACCGAATAAGATGACTGAGAGAACTTCTATAACTACTAGTCTATTTTTTCTCATTTTCCATCTGTTCTCTCTTTCCCTCTCCCTCCTTACCCTTTCTCTATCTCCTCCACCTCTTTCTCTAGGTATATAGAGATATCTATTATATGTATATATCTACATCTACATCTACATCTATATCTACATCTACATCTACATCTACATCTACATCTACATCTACATCTACATCTATATCTATATCTATCATCTACATATTCTAAGAGATTTCCTTTCTAAATATGAGAGGGAATAGGCAGATCTTCAAAAATGATATTTCCTAGTAGATCAATTATGCATGTGATAACATGATCTTACCATGCTTTTTTGTTTGTTAATTATCAGAAACGATTTGGCTTAGGGGAGCAAAATGGTGGCTCAAACTCCCTTTCTTCACATCCTCAGGGCAAAGTTATTGAAGAGCCCTTGAAAGATATAAGAAAGATTACCTTATTCTGTGATTATGTCTACAAATAGCAGAGACATAAAATCGGAAAGCACATGCTTGACAAGGATTTTTTAGCCACTGTGTTATAGAAGATTCCATGTGGAAACTAACTTGAAAACAGATTTCCTGTAGACAGTGAGGTTCTCCACATGTTTACCAATGATATCATTCTGGTTGCATAAAATCTTGGAATATAATAGAGCCTCCAGTAAGAGAACCTGCTTAAAAGAGAATTTTCTGATTATTCACGGAAGAAAAAAATTAGTAGATGAAAATGTTCATTGGCCAGGCAAAGATATAAGTTGAATGGATAACCTATAGACCTTATCAATTCGTGTGTTTTCTGGGACAGGCACTATATATGGACAAAAAATGGGCCCAGAATTACTTAGGAGGAGAATAGGCTAGATTACCTTCAGAAAATTGCATTGCTCCTGTAATGATTCCAAATTTCTCTCTTAAATAAAAGCCTATATTTTAAATGCCACTATGTGTTGCCATATGACAGTGAAGCCTGGTGCATAATAGTGTTTGAGGAAATGAAAATGTATATGCCCAGAGGGTAATGGAAAAGGCTTTTGGTGAGTGTGAACAGGATATATACAATCCAATGTTCTTTCAAAGAAGATCAGGAGCAAAACATATCATTAGAGAATCTGATAGAAAAAGAAGGGATGGATGCTGAGAGATTGAAAGGTGGATAGTAACAGTGTTTCACTAGTGTCCTCATATCAGATAAAAGTGAAGAAGACCTATGGACATGAAGTGAGTCCCCAATATGAATTTATATTTATAGGAGGACATGGATAAATTTCAATGAATGGGCAGGCATGAATGTCTTGCAAAATGAAACATTGGAGGCAAAATCCAGATCAATGAGTGAAAGATGAATTTGGATATTTGAGAATGTCTAAAAGTCAGTGAAAAGTAATTTATTATCTCCACAAATAGGTTTTTAATTTTTCCATATCTACACAGTGGTTAGATATTCTTTTTGTACTATGGCCAGGCATCTTTTCTGGGGTGGGGTTATCTTTGGTTTTAGGAAAAAAATATTGTCTCTTGCTTACTCCCAACCTATTTTTCAGAAATCAGCGATGAGTGCTATTAAAAAAACCTCAAAAACATTTTTCTTAAAAGTCAATTTAGTCCAACAAGAAAGGCAAAAATATAACTCTCAATTTTGAGAAATTTATATTCTACCACACACATATACACACATTATACAGGAAAAGTCTAAGGATGCATCTCTAATAATTGGGAGACCTGGGGAAGACTTATAAGACAAGGTAGTAGCTATGATGAGTCTTAAAGACATGCAAGGATTCTGAGAGGCTGAGATGAGGAAGGAATACATTCTGGGTGTGGGCAATGGTTTGTGAAGATGAATAGAGGTTGGAGATACTAAGTTTGGGAAAGAGCTAGTAGTCTGGTTTAGCTGGAATGAAGAGTTGAGGAGCAGAAGTGGCATGAAGTAAGTCTGTAAAGATAGGTAAGAATCAGTTTGTTGAGGATATTAAGTACTAAGAGGAAGATAATTTGGCTTTTATACTATGGGCACTGGGGAGCTATGGATGATTTTTGAGCATGAGAATGACATAGTGAGACCTATCTATAATTTGGGTACTTGTGTTCAGAATGAATTAGATTAGAGAGATCCAAGAATGAGAGAGGAAGTAATAAAAAAGGAGAGGAAAAAATTATAAGGGTTTGATCTAGGATGTCATTGGATAAAATATGACATATTCAAAATGGCTGTAGAAGCAGAATCAAGATTTGTCAGTGGATTAGATATGAAGTGTGAAAGAGAAGAGTCAAGGAAGATTCCAAGGTTTTCAATCTCAATGATGAAAAGTAAAGTAGAGCTCTCTTTAGAAATAGAGAAGTTTGGAGGGGTGGCAGGAGGCAGGGGGGGGAGAAATAGAAAATGATCTTTGTTTCCAATGAATAATGTTTGAAAATGACCAAATAAAATAATGTTTAAAAGTAAAAAAAAACAGAGAAGTTTGAAGGAGGGGAAAAGTATGGAATAAGAGTTCAAATTTGGACATAATGAACTTGAAGTGCTTATGGGATGTTGATGGGAAAGCAGTGCAAGAATGGAATTTAGAAGAGGTAGGAGGGCCTATATGTAGACTCAGAAGCCGTCATTATAGGCACAATAATGAAATCTATGGAAGCAGATAACAGAATCCAAGGGGACATTCATATTAAGAGAGAAGAAGGAGGATCTAGCAAAGTTGATTGAGAAAGACTGATCAGCTAGGAAAATTAGGAAAAGACAGAGTTGCCAAAGAAAAGGCAGGAAGAAGAAGATATTTAGGATGTGAATGTTCAAAGACATAGAGGGGTTATGAAAGGGAAAGACTGAAATAAAACCAAACCTCTATAATTTGGTTACCTTTTTGAGGCATTTTAATTGGCTCCACCTCCTTCCCTAAGCTTCAGATTTTTGAGTCATGGCTGAAGCTTCTGGAGTATGGGATATAGGAGTGGCATTTCTTCTTTCCTACTTGAAGTCTGCCCATGTTTCAAATTCCATTAAAGGTGTCACCTTCTCTTTGAAATATATCTTAACTACTCTCGGTCTCAAATAGCTTCCTCTCCAGAAATATAGGAATTTGAAACCCTAATTACCTATAATCCTCAAATGACCACTTATGAATACGCTGCCTTAAATAGCTATTTGATTCAATTCAACAAATATTCATTAAGCATTTACTGAACACAGAAGATTATGAAAAACATATTGCACAGAAAGGGAATCTGACATATACATAGAGAACTTAAATTCTAATTCTTAAATAGATCATCTATCTGGGTACTCTGAGTAGTGCAGAAGGGAATAACATCATTATCATCATCATCATCATCATAGTTAGCATTAGTATAACACTTTAAGATTTGCAAAGTATTTTCCAAACATTATCTAATTTGATTCTGGTAGATAGGTGCTATCACTATCCCCATTTTACAGATGAGGAAACTGAGGAAGATAGCATTTAAGTGGGTTTCCCAGGATCAAATAGGTAGTAAGTATCTAAACCCAAATTTTAACTCAAGACTTCTTTATTCCAGGTCTGGAGCTTCATCTACTAATGCACTTAGCTGCCTTAATATCTTCTCATCTTGTGCAACATTTGTCCATGTCTTCTGATGAGTTCTGCACAGTGTCTTGGAAATTTTCTTTCTGGTTTCTTGAAATTATCTGGGTACCAGTAAAACAGAAGTGTTAAATATATATTATAATTCGCATGACTGCCACGTCTACTTCCTCTTTCTTTTCTGTTATTTTTCCATGTATTTTTTATGTTATTTCTCTCACTTCCTTTTCTAGTCACACATTTCTTTGCTATATTTTATGCCCTTTTATGCCAATTAATCTTTCTGAATGTGCTGTAGTATATTTGTGCCAACCATATGCCTCTCCATTGCATTTTCAATGATTTGCAATTTATATTCCTACTTGAGCATATTCAACTATATAGTATCAATAGAAGAACATTGATTTTTTTTTTAAAGATTTTTCTTTAGGAAGGAGATGAGGTCATTGAAAGTGTTACACAATTTCCTAATGCAATTCAGATCACATTCATTTTATTCTTGTCATTAATTAATTTCAGGACCAAATTATTCTTTCATCTTTAATGTCAGTCTAAGAAACAACTACTGATGAATCAACTCTATGGACTGTTTATACAATTGCACATCATTACATTTTTCATTAGTTTATTTTTTTCTACATGTATGGTCAGAGTAAATTCTTAATTATGGATCAGAATAATTTTAAAACATAAAAATCTTCTGATTTAAGCAAATCCAAATATTTGCAAGTAAATTTGTAGAAATAAAGTATTCTATATATTTTTCTCCAACCATATTTAAATACTGCTGAATGATTTCTTTTAAGGGTTTTCTCTCAGTTCTGGCTAGTTGTAACAAAATAATCTAGAATTCCCTCTATTTTTTTTGTTCTAATCCCCAACATATTGATGTACTCTTAAGTCTGTCTGTCTACTTTCTCTTTCTCGCTCTCTCTGTCTCTGTCTCTGTCTCTGTCTCTCTGTTCTCTTTCTCTCTGTGTCTGTCTCTGTTTCTCTCTCTGCTTTATCTTCTTTATCTTTCTCCTCTTTCTTCTCTTTCCTTCTATCTGGGATACCTCCCACTGAACCCTACCCTCCCAACTGGAATCCCTACAAATATAATCAGACAAACAAATTGTGATTAATAGTATATAAAATAGGGGGCAGCTGGGTGGCTCAGTGGATTGAGAGCCAGACCTAGAGACAGAAGGTCCTAGGCTCAAATCTGGCCTTAGACACTTTTTAGCTTTGTGACCTTGGGAAATTCACTTAACCCCCATTGCCTAACCCTTACTATTCTTCTGCCTTGGAACCAATACACAGTATTGATTCTAAGATGGAAGGTGAGGGTTTTAAAAAAGTATATAAAAATAAAGTAATATTTAGACCAAAGGTAAACAGATTTTCTTTGTGCTCAGAGGAAAATGACTCCCAAGTTAGTGCTCAAGAGAAGGGGAAAAAGACAGAATTACTGCTTTAGGATCTATAAGCCATGGAGGATTGTTTCATCAATACAACACTTGTTAAGACACTATTAATACTTCATAGTTGTACCCAAACTTGTTTTGAGAGTCTGGTTCTTTTTTTCCTTTGCTTCTCTTCTTTCATTTGTAAGTGGTGTCCTAATCATCCTTTTTTACATTTCCATAATCTCCTATCCATTTTGGTACAATATATACTATCTTTAGCCTATTTTACCATAATTATTTTATGTTATTCTGTACTGAGCAAGGTTCTTCTTTGCATCTAACTACTGTAACCACTCACTTGAACTATTCACTATCTTTTTGAAAAGCCATCTGGATTCATGGTCAGAATCATTGATCTTCCCTTTTAATTCCATCAAGGGTCTTGTTTGCACTTTATAAATGCATCACTGGATATAGTCATGTTTTAATAATGAAACATCTTTTTACTGGCTTCTTTGTTTTTGTCCTTGTTTCTTAAAAAAAAAAAAAACTCTTACCTTATGGCTTAGAATAAATACTAACTGTTGGTTCCAAGTCAGAAGGACAGTAAGAGTTAGGCAACGGGGTTAAATGATTTGCCCAGAGTCACACAGCTAGAATGTATCTTAAGCCAGATTTAAACCCAGGACCTCCCATCTCCAGACCTGTCTCTCTATCCTCTGAGTCACCTAGCTACCCCTTGGTTTACTTTCTGTGATTATAGTCTAGGTTTTTAGGGACCAACTCCACAGAATCTCAGATCTGGAAGGGACATCAGAGACTAGCTAATCTAACCAATGCTTCCACAGGATTCCCATTTATAAGAAGCTCCTGTTTAAATATACTTAGGGAAAGAAAATCTATTACCCTCCAGAGGCAACCACTTTGATATATCTCTCGGTATTTGTATAACCATTGGTGTCAAGGGTCAATTTTATGGGACTCTCTAGTCATTCAACAAAATTGGTTACTCATTTAATACACACACACACACACACACACACACACAGCTTTGTAGCTGTGTTTCTGGGTGGGGGTGGAGTAGGGACAGAGAGGCCAGATTTCTTCTAACCCCCTTAGATTCCAGGTTTGAAAAAGAAGATACAGTATTCCAACATCTCTTGAGGCTACTGAAGTGAGAGAGAGACTCTGGGAAGAAGCCAGATCTTAGAGCTTCAATCAGGTTCTGATTCCCAACTTGCTTCAATGGATGTTTAAAAAAAATTTACCATTGGGTGAGACTGAAATTCTCTCTTTTGTTTGAGTTATCTTATTCCCCAAAGGAGAGCTCATTCAATCTATAAATCTGGTTTCCATTTTCATATGTATACTTTTTGTGATTTCTTTTTTCCTATAAACTGGATGAGTGGGTTTCTTTGCTATATGTGTTCATTATGGAACTAGCATTTAATGAGAAGGAGTCATGGATATAGAGCTTGGGTCTTTCCTTTCTTTGGCAATGAATAGTGATCTAGAGTTGAGATTGAACCTAAAAATTATATGCCCTAGCCTAATAATATTGAAAGGAGAAGATAGATATTTTAGCCTAAGTCCAGCCCCTTTACAAGAGGAGATTAGAGAGAGCTACCCTTTGGCTCCATTCTCCTTCCACTCTTTCTGGCAAGAATACTTGAAGATAGCTATCATGGTTTCTTTTATAGCTAAATATTCCTAAATACTTTAACCAATCACACACACACACACATATATACATATATATATAAAACATCATCTGCTTGATCCCTACCCTACTGTTTCGGTGCTCAGCATGTATTGCAGCAGATGTGTGTCTTAAAATTTATGATGCCTAGAAAATAATGTTTCAGGTATGGTCTGACCAGTAAAGAAATATGAATAGCACCAACTCTCTTATTCTGGATATTAGATGTCAATTATTCTTCCTAAGGCACAGATCTGTATAACTCTCATGTTAAAAAATGATTGCCTACTGAATAAGATACAAATTCCTCATTTAATGCTTTATAATACTATCTCTAACTTACCTTGCCTTAATTATCTTATATCATTCTCCTCAAAATTTGTGGATTCTTTTCTTCTAGCTCCATGTATCTTCCCAATCTTTCCTTTTTCTATCTCTATACATTTTCTACCCATCATGATGAGAACTAGGTTCTGCATCAAATCCATCTATTGCATCCTCATTTGAACTGTTCCCCCTTTTGAATTGTTCTACTTTATTATTAATTCAATAATATGATTTGCTTTCACTTTATAAAGGAATCTTTAGATGTGGCAATATTTTTATACTGGACTATATTCTATGTTTATATTGTAGCTAGACTGGACCACTGACTTCCCCCTGAAGTTGACATTCTATATCTTGACTCATTGTTTTTGTAGTCTTTCCTCAGTATCTGAGATACTCCTCCTTGTCTCCACTTTTTAGCTTCTATAGATTTTTTCAAGACTATCTTATATATACAAAGTGTTAATTGATGGCCTCTTTCCTGCCACTAGTTAAGGTTCTCTGTTACTGTGTATTTACTCATATGTATATGTATACTATTCCCCAAGTAGAATGGAAACTCCTCAAAGGCAGAGATTGTTTTATTTTTGCCTTAAAATCTCTTGTACCCAATCTCTTGTACCCATCAGAGGGTTTTGCAAGCAGGTTTATTGTGTGTATTGAATTGGAGGAGAACTGAATTGAATTACAAATAGACTAAGATTTTGGCAGATCTTTGGGGTTCTGTGCTGTACTGTTAATTCCCTTAGAACTCTTAAGCCCAGTAAAGCACCTATATGTTTTATACTGAGCTGCTGTGTAGATGTATTTCCCCTAGAGGGCAGGGACTACAGCCATCATAAAGAAACTAATAAAGTGACTGAAGTTCCTTGAAAGCAAAAACTACTTTTCCCTTTTATAGCCTTAATTCTTACCACAGTTCTTAAAACTGAGCATTGCATATATATGTATACATATACATAATACATGAAAACATATGCACATACATAGGGAGTAGCAAAAATGTTAGTGTCATTTTATGCTTTCATGAATTAAATCAGCATTAAGACTTTTGGAACTTTCTGATTATATAATCTCTGATCCCTAGAAAAATAAGTGTTCTTAGGCAACAATTCATTTGAAGCAGATATGGAGACTTTAGTGAAGCTCATTCTGAGCCAATAGCCAACATAGCCAAAACAGCTAATACAATCTTAGGCTGTATCCAGTTGGGTCAAATCCATTCAAACAGATTCAACATGCATGCGTAGACTATATTCCCTGCTCTTTGGAAAACAGGGTGTTCCTCGTTATCAGTTCATATGAACTGCAAACTCAATATACACCAACAATGTCACCCACAGAGCAAAAATACCACCATGGTTTCAGGCTACAACTTGACTATGTATTCTTTAAAATAAATCTTATTAACACTCTTAGTTTTTATGTTAAGGTTGTTTCTGTTCTGGAAATCATCTCCACCCATTACCATCATTGAACCCTCCAATGGAACAAGGTATTGAGTTAAGTAAAGCCTCCTCAGTCATTGACCTTGCCTGACAACGTATGTATGCCACATCTGCCCCAGAGGTATATTTCATGATTGCTTCTGTATTTTTGTATACCCCATTGTGCTTTATACACAAGAGAGACTCAATAAATAGTTTCAATTGATTAACTTTAACAGGTGTGTGTATGTTATAAGAAGAAGCCTACTACAATTCAAGAATTGCTTTAACTAATTTGTTGCTGTGCTAGATCAGTATAGTAAACCTGGGAATAATGTTTACGTTCTTAAAACAAATAATAGCAATCCTGTTCTGCGATAGCAAACTGTGATTAAATGTAAGTAATGATCTCCAAAACCCAACACACTCTCCTTCCTTAGGTAGAGATATATTGATTTGATCTTGCCTACAGCTCAGAATTTACAATTTAACTGAACAGACTTTAGATTTAAAGGCACAAGGCAATTTGACTGCTGAAAGTGCCCCACTTCCCCCCCCCCCCCCCCCCCTCTACTTGCTGGGAGTAGAAGCAGATGCACGGATTGACTATAAGAGCCACTTGCTGATTTATACTTCTTTTCTGGGCCAGGGAATCTGTATTGATTCACTGGGTGAGTGAATCAGTCCCCTTGGTGCAAGAAATGGTTGCAAATGATTAGAGTGCCTGCCCTTGGAATATATCATGACTTTGCTCTGACTTAGGGGATAAAATCCAGTGTTTTGGGGGAGTTTTTTCCACTAATATTAATGTGTTCTCCATCCTTATGAAATATACTTGTCAATGGAACTTAACCTCATGACCGTAAGATATGGCTCCCTAAAAGCTCTGAGGAATGTCTCTCCTTGCACAGATATCAAAATGCTTGTCAGATTTGTTCTTCATACTTTTACATTAGAACATGATGCATTCTCACTGAATTTGTTACCAAGGTTGTCGCTGTCACACTTGTTATTCATTTGATTCCAATTTCCCCTCATTAATCTTTTCTACAATTTCATATTTGATAATTGTTTAAATGAATGACTTTGGGGTACGTTTCTCTTTTATAAATTTTAATGTGTCCATTGAGAACCATAATGTGCTCTCTAGACATGAATACAATATTCATTCTTAACACTTTATCATTACAGTGTTTGAGAAAAATACATTTAGGACTCTTTTCTGTCACTCCTACATGTTTTTATTTCCCTCTTTAAAAATAACATACATTTGCAAAATCCTTTAGAGCAAGGATTCTTAATCTAGTGTTCACTAGCAAGAGGAATTGGCAGGCTTAGGTACTATGCTAACCACTGAGGATAAACATAATGAAAAAGAATGACAGTCCCTCTTCTCAAGGAGCTTACATTGTAACGATGGACGACAATATGAAAAAGTGGAGAGGAAAGGAGAGGGAGAGAAGTGACCCATGTGGGGGCAAATTGTTAAAAGTTCGCCAGTCAGAAGTACAGCTGGGATGAGACTGAAGATTGGCCAGACTAGGATCCTTCTCAAAATGGAGTTGGAAGAATTGACCAGGACTTCCGGTTAAGATGGCGGCTTAGAGAAAGCTGAAGTTCAGATCTCCGGAAAACCCTTCCCGACCGATCTCAAACTAGAAGCTCCTAAGGCACCGAAATTCAAAACGATCAACAGCACAGACCCTGGGAACCCTCCTCCTGGACCTGGACCCGGTTCAAAAGGTACGGCTCCCCTTAAAAGCCAGAACCCGAGATCCCTCGGACCTCAGGGGTAGGAGCGCAGAGTCCAAGGCTCCCGGAAGCGGCAGCCCCGCCGGGCTCAGAGAGCAGGGTCTGAGGAACAACAACCCTCAGGGTCTTCTACCCAAGTCCCAGTCCGGGTGAAAGTTACTGCCTGGGGCCTCCGCTGCAGAGAGCTGGTCAAAACAATAGCAACCCTCAGGGCGGGCAAGACAGCCTCACAGGCTGGATCCTGCTATCCAAGTCTCAGTGAAAGTCTGTGCTCTCGGAGCTTGGGGAAGTGGCAGCCCATCCCCCCGCAGGCCGACGAAACAGCCTCACGGCCAGGGATTCTGAAGGCAACTTCCGGAAATCGAGCCAGGGGGAGAGTGTGGCCTCGTGGTCCGACCCTTCCATTCCAGTTCCAGTGAGGCATATTCAGTTTAACCCAGGGAACGCTCATAGAACCAACATCTGCCCAGGACTAAAGCTTCTGATCACCAGACAAAGACAAGAAAAGCCAATCCTCCATGTTCAGAGATGACAAACTCTACAGAAGCACAGAAGCCCCAAAATACCAAGAAAAATAAGAAGAAAGGGGCGACTCTGGACACATTCTATGGAGCCAAAATACAAAATACAGAGCAGATAGAAGAAGATATACAAGAAAATTCTCCAAAATCTTCCAAAGGAAATAGAAACTCTCCACAAACACATGAAGAATTTGAATCAGAAAGGACCAAAAAGATGGAAGCCCTCTGGGAGGAAAAGTGGGAAATGATGCAAAAGAAATTCACGCATCTACAAAACCAGTTTGACCAAACTGTAAAAGAAAACCAGGCTTTAAAGCAAGAACTAATAAAGCAAAGCCAAAACACCAAGAAATTAGAAGAGAACATAAAATATCTCACCGACAAGGTGATAGATCTGGAAAACAGGGGGAGAAGAGAAAATTTAAGAATAATTGGACTCCCAGAAAAGCCAGAAATAAACACCAAACTGGACATGGTGATACAAGATATAATCAAAGAAAATTGCCCAGAGATTCTAGAACAAGGGGGCAATACATCCACTGACAGAGCTCACAGAACACCTTCTACACTAAACCCCCAAAAGACAACTCCCAGGAATGTAATTGCCAAATTCCAAAGCTATCAAACAAAAGAAAAAATCCTACAGGAAGCCAGAAAAAGACAATTTAGATATAAAGGAATGCCAATCAGGGTCACACAAGACCTTGCAAGTTCTACGCTGAATGATCGTAAGGCATGGAACATGATCTTCAGAAAGGCAAGAGAGCTGGGTCTCCAACCAAGAATCAGCTACCCAGCAAAACTGACTATATACTTCCAAGGGAAAGTATGGGCATTCAACAAAATAGAAGACTTCCAACTTTTTGCAAAGAAAAGACCAGAGCTCTGTGGAAAGTTTGATACCGAAAATCAAAGAGCAAGGAATACCTGAAAAGGTAAATATTAAGGAAAGGGGAAAATGTTATCTTCTTCTTTTACTCAAACTCTCTTCTATAAGGACTACATTTATATCAACCTATGTATACTAATATGTGGGGAAAATGTAATGTATAAATAGGGGGTAAAGAAAGACCAAATAGAATAATGGTTCTCACACAAAGATTCACAGGGGAAGGGGAGGGGAAGAAAACTCCTATAAGAAGGAGAGGAAGAGGGGGGGGGGTTTACTTAAACCTCAATCTCAGGGAAATCAACTCTGAGAGGGAAAAACATCCAGATCCATTGGGATCTTGAATTCTATCTTACCCAACAAGGGTAAGGAGAAGGGAAAACCAAGGGGGGGAGGGGGAGAGGGAGAACAAAAAGGGAGGGAAAGAGAGGGGGGAGGGGGAGGGAACAAAAAGGGAGGGACTAAAAAGGGAAACATCAAGGGAGGGGACAAGGGGGACTGATTCAAAGTAAATCACTGGACTAAAAGGTAGAGCCGAAGAAGAAAAGGTTAGAATTAGGGAAGGCAATCAAAATGCCAGGGAGTCCACAAATGACAATCATAACTTTGAACGTGAATGGGATGAACTCACCCATAAAACGTAGACGAATAGCTGAATGGATTAGAATCCAAAACCCTACCATATGTTGTCTTCAAGAAACACACATGAGGCGGGTTGACACCCACAAGGTCAGAATTAAAGGATGGAGTAAGACCTTCTGGGCCTCAACTGATAGAAAGAAGGCAGGAGTGGTAATCATGATATCTGATAAAGCCAATGCAAAAATAGACCTGATCAAAAGGGATAGGGAAGGTAATTATATTTTGTTAAAAGGGACTCTAGACAATGAGGAAATATCATTAATCAACATGTATGCACCAAATAATATAGCACCCAAATTTCTAATGGAGAAACTAGGAGAATTGAAGGAAGAAATAGACAATAAAACCATACTAGTGGGAGACTTAAACCAACCATTATCAAATTTAGATAAATCAAATCAAAAAATAAATAAGAAAGAGGTAAAAGAAGTGAATGAAATCTTAGAAAAATTAGAATTAATAGACATATGGAGAAAAATAAATAGGGATAAAAAGGAATACACCTTCTTCTCAGCACCACATGGCACATTCACAAAAATTGACCATACATTAGGTCACAGAAACATAGCACACAAATGCAAAAAAGCAGAAATAATGAATGCAGCCTTCTCAGATCACAAGGCAATAAAAATAATGATTAGTAATGGTACATGGAAAACCAAATCTAAAACCAATTGGAAATTAAACAATATGATACTCCAAAACCGTTTAGCTAAAGAAGAAATCATAGAAACAATTAATAATTTCATCAAGGAAAATGACAATGGCGAAACATCCTTTCAAACTTTTTGGGATGCAGCCAAAGCGGTAATCAGAGGCAAATTCATATCCCTGAAAGCTCATATTAACAAACAAGGGAGAGCAGAGATCAATCAATTGGAAATGCAATTGAAAAAACTCGAAAGCGATCAAATTAAAAACCCCCAGCAGAAAACCAAATTTGAAATCCTAAAAATTAAGGGAGAAATTAATAAAATCGAAAGTGATAGAACTATTGATTTAATAAATAAGACAAGAAGCTGGTACTTTGAAAAAACAAACAAAATAGACAAAGTACTGGTCAATCTAATTAAAAAAAGGAAGGAAGAAAAGCAAATTCACAGCATTAAAGATGAAAAGGGGGACAGCACCTCCAATGAGGAGGAAATTAAGGCAATCATTAGAAATTACTTTGCCCAATTATATGGCAATAAATACACCAATTTAGGAGAAATGGATGAATATATACAAAAATACAAACTGCCTAGACTAACAGAAGAGGAAATAGAATTCTTAAATAATCCCATATCAGAAATTGAAATCCATCAAGCCATCAAAGAACTTCCTAAGAAAAAATCCCCAGGGCCTGATGGATTCACCTGTGAATTCTATCAAACATTCAGAGAACAGTTAACCCCAATACTATACAAACTATTTGACATAATAAGCAAAGAGGGAGTTCTACCAAACTCCTTTTACGACACAAACATGGTACTGATTCCAAAACCAGGCAGGTCAAAAACAGAGAAAGAAAACTATAGACCAATCTCCCTAATGAATATAGATGCAAAAATTTTAAATAGGATACTAGCAAAAAGACTCCAGCAAGTGATCAGAAGGATCATTCACCATGATCAAGTAGGATTCATACCAGGGATGCAGGGCTGGTTCAACATTAGGAAAACCATCCACATAATTAACCACATCAACAAGCAAACTAGCAAGAACCACATGATTATCTCAATAGATGCAGAAAAAGCCTTTGATAAAATACAACATCCATTCCTATTAAAAACACTAGAAAGCATAGGAATAGAAGGGTCATTCCTAAAAATAATAAACAGTATATATCTAAAACCAACAGCTAATATCATCTGCAATGGGGATAAACTAGATGCATTCCCAATAAGATCAGGAGTGAAACAAGGATGCCCATTATCACCTCTACTATTTGACATTGTACTAGAAACACTAGCAGTAGCAATTAGAGAAGATAAAGAAATTGAAGGCATCAGAATAGGCAAGGAGGAGACCAAGTTATCACTCTTTGCGGATGACATGATGGTCTACTTAAAGAATCCTAGAGATTCAACCAAAAAGCTAATTGAAATAATCAACAACTTTAGCAAAGTTGCAGGATACAAAATAAACCCACATAAATCATCAGCTTTTCTGTATATCTCCAACACAGCTCAGCAGCAAGAACTAGAAAGAGAAATCCCATTCAAAATCACCTTAGACAAAATAAAATACCTAGGAATCTATCTCCCAAGACAAACACAGGAACTATATGAACACAACTACAAAACACTCGCCACACAACTAAAACTAGACTTGAACAATTGGAAAAACATTAACTGCTCATGGATAGGACGAGCCAATATAATAAAAATGACCATCCTACCCAAACTTACTTATCTATTTAGTGCCATACCCATTGAACTACCAAAATACTTCTTCACTGATTTAGAAAAAACCATAACAAAGTTCATTTGGAAGAACAAAAGATCAAGGATATCCAGGGAAATAATGAAAAAAAACACATATGATGGGGGCCTTGCAGTCCCAGACCTCAAACTATATTACAAAGCAGCAGTCATCAAAACAATTTGGTACTGGCTAAGAAACAGAAAGGAAGATCAGTGGAATAGACTGGGGGAAAACGACCTCAGCAAGACAGTATACGATAAACCCAAAGATCCCAGCTTTTGGGACAAAAATCCACTATTCGATAGAAACTGCTGGGAAAATTGGAAGACAGTGTGGGAGAGACTAGGAATAGATCAACACCTCACACCCTACACCAAGATAAATTCAAAATGGGTGAGTGACTTAAACATAAAGAAGGAAACCATAAGTAAATTGGGTAAACACAGAATAGTATACATGTCAGACCTTTGGGAGGGGAAAGGCTTTAAAACCAAGCAAGATATAGAAAGAATCACAAAATGTAAAATAAATAATTTTGACTACATCAAACTAAAAAGCTTTTGTACAAACAAAACCAATATAACTAAAATCAGAAGGGAAACAACAAATTGGGAAAAAATCTTCATAGAAACCTCTGACAAAGGTTTAATTACTCATATTTATAATGAGCTAAATCAATTGTACAAAAAATCAAGCCATTCTCCAATTGATAAATGGGCAAGGGAAATGGATAGGCAGTTCTCAGATAAAGAAATCAAAACTATTAACAAGCACATGAAGAAGTGTTCTACATCTCTTATAATCAGAGAGATGCAAATCAAAACAACTCTGAGGTATCACCTCACACCTAGCAGATTGGCTAACATGACAGCAAAGGAAAGTAATGAATGCTGGAGGGGATGTGGCAAAGTAGGGACATTAATTCATTGCTGGTGGAGTTGTGAACTGATCCAACCATTCTGGAGGGCAATTTGGAACTATGCCCAAAGGGCGACAAAAGAATATCTACCCTTTGACCCAGCCATAGCACTGCTGGGTCTGTACCCCAAAGAGATAATGGACACAAAGACTTGTACAAAAATATTCATAGCTGCGCTCTTTGTGGTGGCCCAAAACTGGAAAACGAGGGGATGCCCATCAATTGGGGAATGGCTGAACAAACTGTGGTATATGTTGGTGATGGAATACTATTGTGCTCAAAGGAATAATAAAGTGGAGAAGTTCCATGGAGACTGGAACAACCTCCAGGAAGTGATGCAGAGCGAGAGGAGCAGAACCAGGAGAACATTGTACACAGAGACTAATACACTGTGGTATAATCGAACGTAATGGACTTCTCCATTAGGGGCGGTGTAATGTCCCTGAATAACTTTCAGGGATCCAGGAGAAAAAAAACACCATTCATAAGCAAAGGATAAACTATGGGAGTGGAAACACCGAGAAAAAGCAACTGCCTGAATACAGAGGTTGAGGGGACATGACAGAGGACAGACTTTAAATGAACACTCTAATGCAAATACTATCAACAAAGCAATGGGTTCAAATCAAGAAAACATCTAATGCCCAGTGGACTTACGCGTCGGCTATGGGGGGTGGGGGGGAGGAAAAGAAAATGATCTATGTCTTTAACGAATAATGCTTGGAAATGATCAAATAAAATATATTTAAAAAAAAAAAAAGGAAGAATTGACCAATGAGAGAAGAGGGCGAAGAGGCTACGTTCTGAGGGAGCTTCCAGAGTAAAACTGAGCTGCGACAATGAGTCGAAATTTAGAAACACGAAAAGGAAATGAATATTAGTCATCCTTGGACAGAGAGAAACTCATTAAAGGGTTAATGAGAATTCATGAATGGGCCCCCCAAACTGGTTTTTTTTTTTTGGTAGATTTCAGTGGTTCTATGAACTTAGCTTGAGGAAAAAATATTGTTATTTCTGAAAAGGGGTTCCTAGAGTGAGGCTGGCAAAAGTGGTAGACTGCCAAAAATGTCTCCCTTTTGTGTTAATGCTTTAATTCAGAAAAGTTAAGAACCCTCATTATAAAGTTTCAAAAGCAATTTCACATTCAGTTATCTCATAACAATCCTGTGAGGGATTTAGCATAGATATTTGAGATTCAGAAACAGAGACTGCTGGCCTAAAGTCATGAAGTGAGTAAATAAAGGGAAAGGGATCTGAAACCCAGCTTTCTAGAAGCTCTCTGTCCTCTGGCATGCTTTCTTGAAAGTGTCAGATTTTGTAGAGAAAAAGTTTCCACTTCAATTCTACTACATGTATTTCTTATTGTTTTCTGTCAGAATTGGTTTAAAATGGATACAATTCGGTCAAATGCTAAAATGTGTCAATACAACCTAAATTATATTTTATATATATATACATATTATATATATATATCATCTTGTGATTAAAGAACAACTGATAGAATTTTTAAATGAGTGCAATTCTTTAATATGAGTGGATTTTAATTAAATTTGCCATATAGTAGTCTAGTCAAACATAGAGTGGCTAAATGATAGGTAATTGATCACTAGTTGATCATTTGGGGAGAACCATGTCAACTCATGAAATAAATAGACATAGAATTGTGGAAAATCAGGTCTCAAACTTTTTGGTCTTAGTCTACCTTTATATCCTCTTAAAATCTTAAAGCATTATGTAATTGTCAGCTTTTATTGTTATGAAAATAAAAAGTGACCCTCAGTTCTAAGTGCAATGTTAAGGATCTTATATTTATTGGACATTTCATATATGGCTTAAATGTTTGTATTGCTGATGAGTAATTTTAGTCCAGTGACTAAAAAGCTAATAAAAAAGTAGAGGAAATGAACTATGTCAACATTCTTGCAATAATTTCAAACAGAAGCTGTAAAGTTTCAATTAAATGAAAGAATGGGCCACAGATTCTTCTAAGAGAGTTAGACAGAGGAATTGGAATCTAGGTTCTTTCACGTGCTTACATAAGGTGGCAAGAAATTTCATTGTTATGGCATATTTGGTCATGTCAAACTAACAAAAATAATTATTGTCTGCTCTGTGAAAAGTATGTTAGGCTCTAGAAATACTGTCTTATGCCCATTAAACTGGCAAAACTAATTAAAAATTATAAAATTCTGAATTGGATAGGCTATGCAGAAAGAAGTATAAAATTACCTTGCTAGTAAAATGGTAAACTGATGGATTATTTTTGAAAACCAAAATGGTAATAAATCAAATGCTTACCTTTGCAAATCTTAATACACTGTTTAAATGTTACTAGCTCTGTTTTCTTGGTTGCAACAGCTGTTCTCCCCAGAACTCTGTTTTCTACATCCCCTACTGAACGTTAGCTCCAGGAATGGGACTTCTGTGCTATATTTCTCTAAGTTTAGGAAATCTTGAAAATCATAGTCATTTCACATCAGTCAATGGAATGGGTAACTTCATGAAGATTATTGAACCACAAGAATATTTATTCTGTCCCCATGTAGATTTCTTTGGTAGCTAATAGGGCTCTTCATTCACATATGGAAACAATTTAGATAGAAATGATCATGGAACCCATGAAATTAAGGGGATCCTCAACAAAGAGCTTATATAGAGAACAGGGCCCACAAGGAGGGAGGCATATTTACATTGAAAACCACATAAACATATTAACATCATCTATGTTCTATTATATGCTTATTTATTTTGTTTAATATTTTCCAGTTACATTTTTATTTTTATTTTTTTCAAAATCCTTTTTAAGGATAGTTATAAGGCAGAAGAGCAGTAAGGGGTAACTGACTTGTCCAGAGTCACACAGCTAGGAATTATCTGAGCTCATATTTGAACCCAGGACCTCCTGCCAATTACATTATAATCTTGTTCCTCAGTTTAACTTGTGGGCAGTTTATTTGATACCTCTGATCCAACAAAAGAGATACTGCATGACATCCCACCAAACTAGAATTCCAGATTTGGACCAAAAGAGAACATTAAATTGGGATAATTATAAAGATCATTTCTTTACCTTTTTATTTTTCAGCATATTTGAAGGGAGCCATCCCAATATATTGGTTGTTCCTTCTCCTACCTAATTAAACACAGTTCTTTCATTGGAATATGAATCTTCATACAAAAGAGTTACCAGACTGGTTCTAAGGACAAACTCAATCTATTTCTCTCTCTCTGTCTCTGTCTTTCTGTCTCTGTCTGTCTCTGTCTGTCTCTGTCTCTCTGTCTCTGTCTCTCTGTCTCTGTCTCTGTCTGTCTGTCTGTCTGTCTGTCTGTCTGTCTCTCTCTTTCTCCCTCAATCTCCCAGTGTTGAAACCAGTACTCCAGTACTTCATAGATCATTTGCTATGTTATCTGATCTCGGTTAATATTTTCATACAGTACTATTTAAAATAAGGGCATATTATTAGTTAGGGTTAACTCTTCCAAGTTAATGTGGTAGTTATTATGTGCTAAACAAGTTAGTAGGCAGATATAACTTTTGCTATCCCATCTACCCTTTTTTTTGGTTGGTCTACTACACTCTTAGGATATGAGTTTCTCTTTAGCTACTCGTTTCTAAGGAAGTAGCATCTTTTTAAGTGAGTTGATATCAAAGGATTAATGACTACTTTTTGCCTTACCATCCTTCCTAACTATTTCTTGTGATACACAGGAAATCTCTAGTGAATATATTCTCTTTGTATTGAGAAGTTGTAAAAACAAATAAATAATTCACTTCTTAGATTCCAAACCTCTTGCCAGAAATATTACTCTGGCACATACAGAAGTTTAAAAATCTCTCTGTAGCCTCATTGATTTATTGTTGTTCATTTGTTTTATTTCATTTGTTTTTGTTTCTGATTCTGGGTATTCTATCTCATCCTATGTAGAAATGCAGCCCCTCTACTCACAGACTCAATCTGACTGCTGATTGGAATAGATGTTTTGACCTTCTTTGTCTCTGAATTGGATTGGTTCTTCCCATTTCCTTTCCTGGGGGCTTGTCACATTAGTGCCAGATTTAATGTGGATATTTGATTAGCTATTGCTCTGCCACCACTCAGATTACAAAAGCCAGAAATACACCAGGCTCAGCCACCCCAGTAGCTGGGATTGTGGGCAAATGTCACCATGGCTGTTCTGAACCTCCATTTCCTCTGTTCCCCTCATCACTTTATTCAAGCACCAGCACAAATTGTTTACCAATGTGGTTCATCTACAACTTTTCACATCTGTTGGCTTAAAAAAACAAGTAAACTTTTAAACACACAAGAGTAAACACATTTTAAAAATGAAAGCCCCTCCTTGTGCCATCAGTGGGAGAGCTTCATATGAGCTCATGATTATGTTTAAGACAATTGGTCTCAAGTTTCCTTTTGACTTTTATACAAAACACTCAGAGAGTGTAATGAAAATACAGTTAAGTTATACAATAATTGTAATCTCCCTCAGTTAAGGATCCAATCTATGAAATGTTTATTGTAATTTTAATAATAGAGTTTTTGAAAAAAATATATACTATGGCTATGAATAAATCTGTCTCTTTAAAGATCTCAAAAACTTCTGTATCTCTACACATAGTCTAGGGGGAAAAAGATAGGTGTTATGTTACTAGATCTCTACTTTCCTCCTCTAGAACCTCTTTTTCCTAATTCTTCCACTTGCTTTCCTTCCTGTACCATAAACATCACAGTAAGTCAATAGCTGGCAGTTGTGATTAGTATGAAGCAAGCACCAATCCAGAGGGCCCAGCAGGTAAAGAAGAAAAAAGGAACCAAAAGCAAATAAGGCACCATGCCGTGAACACCTGTATTCACCTGTACATGATTCCCTTTGCAGTGAAAATTAGTGGGATGGGAATGAGTGAAGTAAAAACCATCAGATGACTACCATATTTGTACCCTTGCCAATCATATCAACACCCACAGTCAGCTCCCTAGGGTTTGGGTCTAGCTTTCCTACTTCTTTTAGAGCCTTAAATAATGTTCCTTTTCTAGAAGTCCTGATGCTAACTCCCCAATTTTCTTTATTTCCCTAAACATTTTCTTATTCTCCCTATCACACCCAAACTAATTTGCTCTTACTGCATATACTACTTATACTAGACTAATACCCTGATAATATAATAAGCCTTGTAACATACACTTTCCAACTTTGTTACCACTCTAATCAAATATCTCTATAGATTGTCTCAGCCAAAACTCCAACAGGAGTCTCTCTGAGTAGGTGGCATTGCTACATCTTTGTATTTCGTTACTTCTGGATTGCCAATCTGTAACCTAAGAGAATACTGGCTTCCTAATTCATAGCAGGCACACAACTCTGGCCATAGACAAGCATTTGCCTCACGTGTTCTTTAAAGGCTGGAATGAGGCTGTGATGCATCTTGAGGGAGAAGTTTGATTCCTGATTTGGTACTTTTTAGTGTATCTACTTTTGGTACAATGTATTAAAAGCTTTGAGGAAATAAATGAGAATTTAGGCTTTACCATATAAAACTTGAATTGGTCAGAGCATTCAGAATGAGACCAAATCAAATAAAGTAGATAAGCTTTTATTGAGCACCTACTGTTTGTAGAACAATACTAAGTATTAAAAGAGATACAAACATAAAGACAGGGTTTCTGTCTTTAATTCCCAAAGGTTGGACTAAGATGACAATTCCCCCCTAAAGGGGATTATTTGTCAGGCATTTCAAAACACAAAAGAGATGTCAAATAATTAGTGTCCAATGGCTTAGTTCTTTTATTTTTAAGTAATACTTACAAATTTGCTCAATAAGGGCAGGGGCCTCACTGACTCAAGCTTCCACAGTCATTATAACACTCTTGGGAAATTAGCACATTGGGAGTTTTATGCCCCAAAACCATAGGGTAGAGGTGATTCTGACAAAGAAACTCCACAGATTTCTATGGAATTGATCCCAAGGTTTGTTGTTTTTCTAAGAAGTTCCCTAATACTTTGGATTGGTCAAAGAAATGAATTTGAGCAAGGCCAAAAGCAAAGTCCAGAATATAAGATCTTTCTCATGCCTAATCATTTTGTTTCACATTCCAACTTTTAATATGCATCTAGGATCATTTCCCAATTGATAAATAGTCAAAAGCTGTTTTTTTTTGGATGAAGAAACCAGAACTACATATAGTAATATGAAAAAAAATCCCCTAAAGCATCACTGATTAGAGAGATATAAATCAAAACAGTGCTGAGATATCATCTCAAAATTATCAGATTGGCTAAAATGACAAAAGGGCAAAATAACAAATGTTAGATGGGATGTGGAAAAATAGTGGAAAAAAGAAAAGGACCATTTATACAAAAATGTTTATTACAGCTTTTTATGTAGCAAAGAACTGGAAACTAAGGCATTGTCCATCACTTGGGGAGTGACTGAATACGTTGCAGTATATGTTATGATGGAATACTATCATGCTATAAGAAATGACAATCAGGATGATTTCAGAAAAATCTGGAAAGACTTACACAAACCAATGCAAAGTGAAGTGAGCAGAACCAGATGAACATCATACATAGTGACTAATATTTTTTGATGAACAATTGTGAATGACCAAATTGTTCTCAGCAATGCAATGATCTAAGACAATCCCAGAAACTCATGGGAAATGCCATCTGCTTTCTGAGAAAGAACTGATGGAGTCTGAATACAGATTGAAATTTTTAATATTTTACCTTATTTATTTTCTTTTTTAGTTTGAAATTGCTTCTACAAAATGTCTTATATGGAAAAATATTTTACGTGATTGCACATGTAAAATCTATTTCAAATTGCTTGCTGTATCAAGAATGGAGTGAGGGAAGGTAGGAGAGAATTTGAAACTCAAAATAAAAAAATGAATATTAAAATCATTTTTACATGTAATTTAGGGAAAACAAAGTATTGTTAAAAAATAAATAGCAGTTAAAATCCAACAATAAAAAAAGAAAATGAGGACACTGATCTATTGTTGGAGGAACTGTAACTAATCCAATCATTTTAGAAAGCAACCTGGAATTATGCCCAGAGGGTTATAAAGCTGTGTATACGTTTAGACCCAGCAAAATCACTGTTAGGTCTATATCCCAAGGTGATTAGGAAAAAAACAAAAGAATGTATATGTTTTAAAATATTTATAGCACCTCTCTTTTTGGTGCCAAAGAACTGGAAAATGAGATGCCCATCCACTGGGCAAAAGCAGAATACCTATGGCATTTTATTATGATGAAATGCTACCATGCCATAAGAAGTGATAAGCATTTTAATATTTTAAAAGTATGGAAAGACCTACATGAAATTATGAAAACTGAATTGAGTAGAATGAAGAGAACATTATGTGTAGCAGCAGAAATGATGTTTGAAGTATAACTTTTGAAATTCTACCTCCAGAAAAAGGGCTGATAAATAGAAACAAGCAACGTATAATTTTATATACACAATGAAGCCTTCGCTAGTGCCAGGAGGGGAGAAGGAGAAGTTGCTGGGAATTGCATTATAACCAACCAACAAATTAATTAGTTTTTATAAATGTATATATATATATATATATATATATATATATATATATATATATATATATATATATGACCAGCAATAAGCTACCTCGTATTGGCCCCAGAGTGAAAATTTGAAGTCCTTGAAAATCATGCAGGTATACCAAGAAAGCTACGAGAATTAAAAAATCACCCAGAGAATATAGTATATTGGATACTGACAGAAATGAGCATATTCTATGTTCACAAAGGTTGCCCTACTAATAGAGTTAACACAGATTATAGGTAATTGGAACAAAATACCCATTTGGGTATCCACTACAAAAGTGAATGCAGTTGTTCACAGTATCTGTAAACATAGGCAATGCATTTCATGATGACAGCATAAAAGGTAGCATCGTAGAGTGGATAGAAAGCCGGACTTAGAATTAGGAAGCCTTAGGTTCAAGTACTACCTCTGACACAGACTTGCAGGTGACCCTGGACAATTTTTTAACTTTTCAGCTTCTTCAGTCGATTCTCTAAGCTTATGTGATGAAGAATAGTTGCCAAATAGCTTTGGTCAAGACTTTGTGGCTTCTCACCAAGAATCTCCCTATATTTTTTTAAACAATATTTTATTTGATCATTTCCAAACATTATTCATTGGAAACAAAGATCATTTTCTTTTCCTCTCCCCTCCCCCCTCTCCCATATCCGACGCGCAATTCCACTGGGTATCACATGTGTTCTTGAATCTCCCTATATTAATGGAAATACAACTCCATACTACCTCCATTCAAAAACACAAACTACAAACAAACCTGCATCTGTGACAGTCTTGTATACAAAATCTAAAGAACAAGTCTCAAGCAACATATAACATAGATCACATATAAGAATTACATAAGTAAATAGCTTTAGACCAATAGTATATATCTAATATTGTATACTAGGACACATAATAAAGTATATATAAGAACAAAATATAATATGAAAGCAGTAGCACATAGCATAGCAAAATAATTGTCATATACAATATAAAAATGCGTATTACATTTAGATTAAGAATTCACACTACATATATTCTATCAGAGTTTTTCATTTGGCTAAATGAGGAACCATTTTTCCTGTTTTGTTTTGATTTTTTTTTCCAATCATAGTGAACAAGCTTGGTCATTTCCTGAATAAATTTGGCAATTATTTCATGATGCTCATGACCTCTGGAATTGTGAATGATCTAGACAATCAATATCCCAGACTCAGAGACTTTCAGTCTCCAAATTGAGTTTATGGCTAACACAGCCTGACATTCACAGTCTCTTCTGGTTCCCAGAAGCCTCCATAATTAGAATGCTAGATTATAAAGTAGTTGTTTTTGGTTTCAGTCTTCCTTCTTTTACTGAGTAGATGTTCCTTTGGGGATAGCAAAAAACTGTCCCAGGAATACACCAATATTTTGTTCCATTTTCATCTGAATTTTTATTTTCAGAGCTATTATGTAGCTCTGGCAATCTCTCTTTACATGGTGAGGAGCCTTTTATTCTCACTCACTCTCTTGGTTGATTCTTCACAGTTTCTTTTCAGCAAGTTTAATGATCTGCTAAACTAACACCCTTGTTCAGCCTGACCATTCTCTAGACCTATTTTTTAATGAGTTGTACGATCTTTACAATCTTCAATATGAAATAGATTTCCATCAGTCTCTCATCTTTAGTGTGTCTTATACATCAAAATTTCTTAGTGGAAGCCTATAAGTTTGATAAAGATATTTGGAATGAACTAATGCAATAGATCTTTCCTCGTTTCAGAGATTTTCTGAACTGAGCGCATAAATAAGCCATTGACCTCTTTCAACTGATAACTCAGTCAAAAGATATATTGGTTTAAGTCAATTAACTCAACAATCATTTATTAAACCTCCATTACATGCCTGCCACTATAAAAAGGACTAAAGGGGTTAAAATGACAATAGCAACCTCAATAGCAGTAGCCACCACAATCACAATACCACTTTGTGTTCCCTAGATGGGACAGGAAGGGGAAGCAACATACTTAAAAAAGAATAAAAACAAAATATATATAAAATGAGTACAGATTAATTGGAGTGAATTTGTAAACTAATAAATGGGAAGGGGATGTAGATTAGTGCCAGTACTACCTCCTTCAAGAAAATTCTTGATTCCTCAGACACTTCCTAGCTGTGTGAACCTGATCAAGTCACAACTCCCATTGCCTATCTCTTACTACTCTTCTGTCTTAGAACCAGTACATGGTATGGGATTCTCCCCCCAATCCCCTGAGTTTTGGAAAATTAAATTTAATTAATTAATTTAGAATATTTTCCCATGGTTATAAAATTCATGTTCTTTCCCTCCCCTATTCCAAATCCTCTCCTGTAGCTCATGTGCAATTCCCCTGGGTTTTACATGTGCCATTGATCAAGACCTATTTTAAAATTACTGATATTTGCACTAGGGTTATCATTTAGTCTATATGCCCAATCATATTCCCATCAAACCACATAATCAAGTAGTTGTTTTTCTTCTGTGTTTCTACTCCTGCAGTTCTTCCTCTGGATAAGGAAAGCGTCCTTTCTCATGAGTTCCTCAGAATTTTCCTGGATCATTGCATTGCTGTTAGTGAAGAAGTCTATTACAGTTGACTGTGCCACAGTGTATCAGTCTCTGAGTATAAGGTTCTTCTGATTTGCTCCTTTCACTCTGCATCAATTCCTGGAGGGCATTCTAATTCCCATGGAATTCCTCCAGTTTATTATTCCTTTGAGCACAATAATATTCCATCACCAACATATATCACAATTTGTTCAGCCATTCCCCAACTGAAGGGCATCCCCTCATTTTCCATTATTTTTTTACCACCACAAAGAGTACAGCTATGAATATTTTTATACAAGTATTTTTTCCTTATTATCTCTTTGGGGTACAAACCAACCTATGGGAATTAAAAAAAAAGATTCTTGTTTTCATGATTCCCCAGTTAGTGTCTCCAGCTTCCCATGAAACCACTTAGTTTCTATTTTGTTTATAACCCTATTCATTTATCTGTGAACATATTGATTATTCCTGTCCTTTCAGTAGCACGTAAGCTTCTGGAGTTCTGGAACTGCCTCACTTTTGTACCTGTGTCCTCAATGTTTAGTGTAGTACCTGACACAAAGTAAGCACTTAATTAAGTTGTTGGTTGATTGGCCAGGAAAGCATTCTGTTGGAAGTTACATATGAATTGAGTCTTAGAGAGATTTTAGGAGACAAGGGGATGAGGGAGAGAATTCTGGGAATAGAGTACAGCCTCTGCAAATCCACTGAGGCAGGAGATGGAATGCTGTGTATGGGGAAGAGCAAGTAGGGCTGTTCAGCCAGCAAGTAGAGCATTTAAAGTAGAGTAATGTGAAATATCAGCTGAAACCAGACTGGGGAAACCAGTAAATGGTAAACAGAGAAGTCTGCATTTTATCCAAGAGGTGAGAAAGAAGATCTGAAATTTCTTAAGTAGTTGAGCTCCATGATCAGTCCTCTGGTTTAGGAATATCAATCTGGAAAATTGGTTCCAGATAAATTAGGGAGAAGATAATCTGGAATTAGAGAGACAATGAGGAGGCCACTGAACACAGCAGGAGAGTGATAAAGAAGACCTGAATCAGAGTGGTGTGAGCATCAGGAAGGAAAGGAGACAATAGTGACTCAATCAGTCAACAAACATTTATTAAGTGATCATTATGAAACAACAACTATGCTAACTGTTGCTGATAGATCAAAGAAGCAAGAATATATGTATGTATATATATATGATTTAAAATCTTGCTCTAAAGTAACTATTAATGCGTAGTTTATTTAGCTAAAGTTATAGAGAGATATCAGTCATTGCATTGAAGTGGGACGTGATCTAGGACTTCAGGGAGGGACTTCTTTGGCTAATATAATGTTTCTGAACTAAGTTCAACTACTCTCTTAGATTATTGTTGTGTATAGAATGGACAAAGAAACCAACTAGTGTGTTACTACATGATGCCTGTAAACACTAAATTATGAAGTAGATTAAATAGAATATTTTAATATAAAAATCCATATACTTGCTCCATATAATTATACATAAAATCTAGATATGTAAATATGTATATATATGAATATAGATATTAAATTGACTTAAACCAGTATGTCTCTTGTGAAAAGTTAGTTAAAAGATGAATATATCATACATAATGTATTATATATTAATTTTGTACAGTGTATATAGGTATACACAATACATTCAATGCAGACATGTACCTATTCATACATGTATATGTCTATATAAATAATACAGAAACACAAAACATGTATATGCACAATACACCATATGTGTATATGAATGTACATATAATACATTGCTTGTGATGTATTATAAATTAAGTCTTTTATTTGATATAAATAGATTTCATTTATTATATATGATATAATTTAATAAATGTGTAATACTTTATATATGATATAATCTGAAATAGTTTAATTCTATAAATGTTTATATCATACATTTTGCTAATTCTATAGATATTATACATACACATGTTATATTACACATATACACATATATTAGATCTTTTCAGTTATCTTTCAACCAAGAGACATACTGATTTAAGATGATTTCATTCAACAAGTCTTTATTAAGCCCCCATTATATGTTTTACATTGTAAGAGGCACTTGATATAAAATAACTATGTATTTGTTTTAGGATATGTAAAAATACACACAGGAAAACTGGGAGGCAGAGGTAAGGAAGAAGAACATCCCAGGGTTAGAAGTATAAAGGAATGGTGACGGGAGATGGAGCAACAAGCAAAATTATATAAGTAACAAGCAAATAAACTACTTTGGTGAGTGTTGGGAGGGAGGTAAAGTGTAAGAAGATTAGCAAAACAGCAAGAGATTAGGTTGAGAAGAGATTTAAAATCCATACACAGCAGTCTGTTTGAATTTAAAGGCAAAAAGAAGTTGTTGGAGTTTAATGGGTAGGACGTGTGACATGTTCCTACCCATACTTTAGGAAAATCATTTTGTCTGAGTGAAGATGGATTGGAATGAGGAAAGACCTGGGAAAGAGAGACTAATTAGAAGGCCTTTTCAATAGTCCAGGAGAAGGGAAATGAGATCCTCATGAGGGAGAGATAGGGATAAGGGGAGAAAGAAATTGTGGAAGGACTATGACTGTATGAATGTAAAGGATTTGCAATGAATTTGATTTGTGGGTAAGTGACAGTGAGAAGACAAAGACTAACATGAGGTTGTGAGCCTGGGGTGATGACTGGGAGGATTACAGTGCCCTTGGCAGTAAAAGTAAAGTTCAGAAGAGGGAACGATTAGGTAGGAAAAAAAAATAATGAGTTCTATTTTGGACAAGATAAGTTTGAGATGCCTATGGGACATCTAGTCTGAAATGTCCAAATGCATTTGATAATGTGGGACTCTGGAGAGAGACTACGTATGGTTATATAGATCAGAGATTCATCTACAAAGAGATGAAAAATGACCACCCAAGAGCTGACATATTATAGAAGAAAAAAGAAAAAAGTCCCAGAGAAAACCTTGAGCAAAAAAACAAAGATAGTAGGTGTAATGCTGATGAAAATTTAGCAAAGGCGCTGAGATAGAGGAGGACCAGGAAAGAAAAAAGTTTTGAAAAACAAGAATAAAAATTATTGAATAGAAAATGATCAACAGTAGTTTGGTGTCAAAAGTGGGTAGAGTGCTGGACTTGGAGACATGGATTCAAATCCAATCTCAAATACTTATTAGTTGTAACCTTGGAAAAATCACTTGATCTTGATTTGCCTTAGTTTCCTCATCTGAAAAATGGGGATGCTAATAGCATTTAGCTCCCAGGGTTGTCATAAGAATAAAATAAAATGATATTTGAAAAATTCTTTGAAAACCTTTAAGGACTCTATTGGTGCTATTTGTTGTAGTGACTGAAGAGAACTAAAAAATAAAAAGATGAGGTTTGAAAAAATGGTCACTAGTGATTGAAAATTAGAGAAAGATCAGAGATAGTCAAAGGGTGAGCTCTGGTGGGAAATGGAAGAGTTAGGATCGAATATACCAACTGAGAGTTCAATAACCTTTGCAGAAAATGTTTCTCTTTCTTTAAAATGGGAGCAAAGAAGATAAAAGAGTTTTCTTATCTTTGGACAATATGTGAAGTAGATTAAAGTTATTCTTGTCCAATGTGGATTATGACAATTAGATAGTCACTGGTCTTTCCACTCAGGCCTCGATATGATGAGCAGTAGATATGAATCTCAGGCTCTTGGTTTCCCTGAGTGGCAAGATATTTTTCTAGAATTTCTCAGTTCTACCAAGACAAACTTTCACAGTCTCTGAATCCTCAGAAAGGATCCTGTCAAGGAAAAAAAACACATGTAGGGAAATATTAGTCTGTACAATTCAGCAAATGTAGAAGCTAAAAGTTAAGCATGGAGGGAAAGGTCATTATTTTCTTATTTAATCTACCTTCCTGCCTTGACTATATAGGTGTGCTTAGTTACAAGTTGCCATATATCTAATTGGGGATATGAATTACACATAGTAATATGTCTGTAAAGGTAATTGCTATAAGGTGAAAAGATTCTGCTAGACTAGTAGAGGAGGTAAAGGCATCTTGCTCCTTTTCCTCTGGCCCCCACCCTTGGAACATTAGCATCACCAATCTTAATAGCATTAGAATATTAGCATCACAAGCCTTGTCTAACCATTCCCCTTCCCCGATCAGAAATGACCTACTCTTTAGTCACTGTCCTTGGAATCAGCCTCACAGTGGCTTTTTTCTGTGTACCCATGGAGGAGAATAAAGTCTCGAAGAGCCATTTAAGTGCCACAGCCACCTAATCTCACCTAGACAGTCAAATTGCTATTTTAAACCCTTTTTATAGCCTAGGGAAAAAGGAACAGATACTGTACATATAGTCTTTGCTTTGAGAATAGTACAAAATATGAATCATTAAGATTCTCTTAGATAGTTCCAAAGCTCCTAGACAGGTAAGCTAACTGTCCATTCCTGCCTCTCTCATATATTTCACACAGAGAATCTGTCCTCTCTGTTCCTTTGTTTCACATCAATAGTCCGTGTTCAGCTACTTTTCTCTTTCACATGAACAAAACACACAAATCAAAAGCGGCTATGATTGATCATACTTTATCTAAGTTGGTATTAGTGCCAATTAAATGTCTGAGTAAATTAAAACAACAACAAACAGATAAGTTTTAGACTTAATATGGATTCTCAAAAAGGGGGATAGGGAGGGAAAGAGGAATAGACAAAATCATTGTCTGTTTTAGAGGTTTTTCAAAGGAACAGCCCTATAAAGATCAGACAACTTCAGCCTCAGTCTGCATTACTGTTTCTGATGCTGCTACCTCAATTATGTCACTTTAGATCTCTAGTCTTCTCTTCCACTCTTCACTTCATCCATTTCTTATTTGAATCCCTGACCAAAAATTAAATTGAATGTCACTTCATCTTCACAGACATTAAATTTAAATTTATTCTCCCTTGCTCACTTCTTGAGGTTCTTGAGTTTTCTCCCTCTGGGGGAGAAAAACACCTGTGAACTGATGCAGTGCAGGATGTGCAGAACCAGGGGAGCAATCTCTACAATAATGGAAGCTTCATAAAAGAAAACAACTATGAAAGATTTAAGAATTTACAATTACAATGATAAATTATGATCCCAGAGAATGAAGATGAACTGTGATATAATTCCTGATGGAAAGAATTCTTTTTTTTTAAAATAATTTATTTAGTTAATTTAGAACATTATTCCTTGGTTACAATAATCACATTATTTCCCTCCCTCCCCTCTACCCACCTTCCCACAGCTGACATGCAATTTCATTAGGTATTACTTGTGTTCTTGATCAGAATCTATTTCTATGTTGTTGGTGTTTGCATTATAGTGTTCATTTAGAGTCTACCTCCCCAGTCATATCCCTTCGACCCATATATTCAAGCATTTGTTTTTCTTCTGTGTTTCTACTCTCACAGTTTTTCCTCTGAATGTGAATAGTGGTTTTTCTCATAGATTGCTCCAAGTTGTTCAGGATCACTGCATTGCCACTGATGGAGAAGTCCATTACATTCAATTGTACCACAGTATATCAGTCTCTGTGTACAATGTTCTACTGGTTCTGCTCCTCTCACTTTGCATCAATTCCTGGAGGTTGTTCCAGTTCCCATGGAATTCCTCCACTTTATTATTCCTTTGAGCAGAATAGTATTCCATCACCAACATATACCACAGTTTGTTCACCCATTCTCCAATCGAAGGGCATCCCCTCATTTCAAAGTTTTTGGCCACCACAAAGAGTGCAGCTATTAATATTTTTGTACATTTTTTTTCCTTATTATCTCTTTGGGGCACAAACTCAGCAGTGCTATGGATGGATCAAAAATTTTTAGTGCCCTTTGGGCATAATTCCAAATTGCCCTCCAGAATGGTTGGATCAATTCACAACTCCACCAGCAATGCATTAATGTCCCTACTTTGCCACATCCAGCATTCATTACTTTCTCTTGCTGTCATGTTAGCCAATCGGCTAGATGTGAGGTGATAACCCAGAGTTGTTTGGATTTGCATCTCTCTGATTATAAGAGATTTAGAGCACTATTTCATGTGCTTATTAATAGTTTTGATTTCTTTAACTGAAAATTGCCTATTCATGTCCCTTGCCCATTTATCAATTGGAGAATGGCTTGATTTTTTGTACAACTGGTTTAGCTCTTTATAAATTTGAGTAATTATACCTTTGTCAGAGGTTTTTGTAATGAAGATGGTTTCCCAATTTGTTGCTTCCCTTCTAATTTTGAATGCATTAGTTTTGTTTGTACAAAAAGTATTTAAAAATTATTTTATTTATTTATTTTTGGTTACAATACTCACTTTACTACTCTCCCTCCCCTCCACCCACCCTTCCCTCAGCCAATGCACAATTTCATTGGGTATTACTTGTTTCCTTGATCAGAACCTATTTCAATGATGTTGTTTGCATTAAGATGTTCATTTAGAGTCTACATCCCCAACCATATCCCTTCTATACATGTATTCAAGCAGTTGTTTTTCTTCGGTGTTTTTACTCCCACAGTGTTTCCTCTGAATGTGGATAGTGGTTTTTCTCGTAGATTCCTCCAAGTTGTTCAGGGTCACTGCATTGCCACTAGTGGAGAAGTCCATTACATTCAGTTGTGCCACAGTGTATCAGTAATGTTTTCCTGGTTCTGCTCCTCTCACTCTGCATCAATTCCTGGAGGTTGTTCCAGCCCCCATGGAATGCCTCTACATTATTATTCCTTTTAGCACAATAGTATTCCATCACCGACATATACCACAATTTGTTCAGTCATTCCCCAATTGAAGGACAGCCCCTCATTTTCCAATTTTTTGCCTCCACAAAGAGCACAGCTATGAATATTTTTGTACATGTCTTTTTCTTTAATATTTCTTTGGGGTACACACCCAGCAGTTCTATGGCTGGATCAAAGGACTGACAGTCTTTTAGCGCCCTTTGGGCATAGTTCCAAATTGCCCTCCAGAATGGTGGATCATTTCACAACTCCACCAGCAATGCGTTAATGTCCCTACTTTGCCACATCCCCTCCAGCATTCATTACTTTCCTTTGCTGTCATGTTAGCCAATCTGCTAGGTGTGAGGTGGTACTACAGATTTGTTTTGATTTGCATCTCTCTGATTATAAGAGATTTAGAGCACTTTTTCATGTGCTTATTAATAGTTTTGATTTCTTTAACTGAAAATTGCCTATTCATGTCCCTTGCCCATTTATCAATTGGAGAATGGCTTGATTTTTTGTACAACTGGTTTAGCTCTTTATAAATTTGAGTAATTATACCTTTGTCAGAGGTTTTTGTAATGAAGATGGTTTCCCAATTTGTTGTTTCCCTTCTAATTATGGATGCATTAGTTTTGTTTGTACAAAGCCTTTTTAATTTGATGTAATCAAAATTATTGATAGTACATTTTGAGATTTTTTTCTAGCTCTTGCTTGGTTTTGAAGTCTTTCCTTTCCCAAAGATCTGACATATATACTATTCTGTGTTTACCCAATTTACTTATTGTTTCCTTCTTTATGTTTAAGTCATTCACCCATTTTGAATTTATCTTGGTGTAGAGTGTGAGGTGTTGATCAATTCCTAATCTCTCCCACACTGTCTTCCAATTTTCCCAGCAGTTTTTATCGAATAGTGGATTTTTGTCCCAAAAGCTGGGATCTTTGGTTTTATCATATACTGTCTTGCTGAGGTCTCTTGCCCCCAGTCTATTCCAATGATCCTCCTTTTTGTCTCTTATCCAGTACCAAATTGTTTTGATGACTGCTGCTTTGTAATATAGTTTAAGGTCTGGGACTACAAGGCCCTCATCATTTGTGGTTTTTTTTTTTATTATTTCCCTGGATATCCTGCCTGGCTTGGAATTAGTACCATGTTTGTGTCATAAAAGGAGTTTGGTAGAACTCCCTCTTTGCTTATTATGTCAAATAGTTTGTATAGTATTGGAGTTAGCTGTTCTTTGAATGTTTGATAGAATTCACTGGTGAATCTGTCAGGCCCTGGGGATTTTTTCTTAGGAAGTTCTTTGATGGCCTGTTGGATTTCTTTTTCTGATATGGGATTATTTAAGAAATCCATTTCTTCTTCTGTTAGTCTAGGCAATTTATATTTTGTAGATATTCATCCATATCACCTAGGTTGGTATATTTATTGCCATATAGTTGGGCAAAATAGTTTTTAATGATTGCCTTAATTTCCTCTTTGTTGGAGGTGAGATCCCCTTTTCATCCTTGATGCTGTTAATTTGCTTTTCTTCTTTCCTTTTTTAAATTAGATTGACCAGTACTTTGTCTATTTTGTTTGTTTCTTCAAAGTATCAGCTTCTTGTCTTATTTATTAAATCAATAGTTCAATCACTTTGATTTTATTAATTTCTCCCTTAATTTTTAGGATTTCTAGTTTGGTTTTCTGCTGGGGGGTTTTAATTTGATCGTTTTCAAGTTTTTTATTTGCATTTCTAATTGATTGATCTCTGCTCTCCCTAGTTTGTTAATATATGCACTCAGGGATATGAATTTACCTCTGATTACTGCTTTGGTTGCATCCCAAAAGGTTTGGAAGGATGTCTCGCCATTGTTATTTTCTTTGGTGAAATTATTAATTGTTTCTATGATTTCTTCTCTAACTAAACAATTTTGGAGTATCATATTGTTTAATTTCCAATTAGTTTTTGATTTGGTTTTCCATGTACCATTACTGATCATTATTTTTATTGCCTTGTGATCTGAAAAGGCTGCATTTATTATTTCTGCTTTTCTGCATTTGTGTGCCATGGTTCTGTGACCTAATGTATGGTCAATCTTTGTGAATGTGCCATGTGGTGCAGAGAAGAAGGTGTATTCCTTTTTATCCCTATTTATTTTTCTCCATATGTCTATTAATTCTAATTTTTCTAAGATTTCATTTACTTCTCTTACCTCTTTCTTATTTATTTTTTGGTTTGATTCATCTAGTTCTGATAGAGGAAGGTTCAGGTCTCCCACTAGTATAATTTTTCTCTCTATTTCATCCTTGAGCTCCACTAGTTTCTCCTTTAGAAATCTGGATGTAATGCCATTTGGTGCATACATGTTGAGTACTTATATTTCCTCATTATCTATACTGCCTTTTATCAGGATGTAATTAACATCCCTATCCCTTTTAATCAGATCTATTTTTCCTTTGGCTTTGTCAGATATCATGAATGCAACTCCTGCCTTCTTTTTATCAGTTGATGCCCAATAGACATAGCTCCATTATCTTATTTTCACCCTATGTGTATCTACCTTCCTCATGTGTGTTTCTTGTAGACAGCATATGATAGGGTTTTCGATTCTAATCCATTCTGCTATTCACTTGTGTTTTATTGGTGAGTTCATTCCATTCACATTCAGAGTTATGATTACCAGCTATGTATTTCCCAGCATTTTGATTTCTACTCCTAGCCCCGCCTTTTCTTCTTTCACTATTTCCTTCTACACCAATTTTTTGTTTTTTAATCAGTTCCCCTAATTCTCACCCTTATTTTACTTCCCTTTCTACCCCTCTCTCTTCTAATTCCACCTTTATTTTCTTTACAGTTCTTTTAAACTAACCCCCTCTCCCTCCCCTGTACTGCTTCCCTCCCCACCAGTCCATTTTTTACCCTTCTACTTCCCTATAGTGCGCAAATCAGTCTTCTTCCCTAATGGATTTGATTGTTCTTCCCTCTTTGGGACAATTTCAATATATGTATGAGTTGAGTATTTCCTATTTCCAACATCTTTACTCTTCCATTGTATGGATGTTCTTCTCCCTCCCCATGTGCTTCTTTGTGACATATAAATTTACCCCCTTCAGTTTCTTATTCCATTTATTTAAATATTAACCTCTTTTTAGGTCTAGTTGTATGTATATATATATGTACATATACATATAAATACACACATATATTTATGCATACATATATCTATATGCATATTTATGATTTATCATTTCATCCTATGCAGTTTGTCACTTCCCGCTAAGTGTACTTTTTCTAGCTGCCTGGGGGGTAATAACAATTTTTAAGAGTTACCAATGACCTCTTTTCTCATAGAGATACATATTGTTTTAACTTATTGGGTCTCTTATAAAAAAGTTTTTTTTTCTGTTTTGTTTAGTTTTTCTTTTTTCCCTCTTTTTAAATTACCTTTTGATGATTCTCTTGAATTCTGTGCTTGGATATCAAATTTTCTGTTCAGGTCTGGTCTTTTCCTTACAAATGCTTGGAATTCTTTTATTTAATTAACTATATTTAATAAACTATATTTAAAAGTCATTTAACTATATGTTCCCTGTAAGAATATCATCAGTTTTGCTGGGTAGTTGATTCTTCGGTGTAGACCAAGTTCACTTGCTTTCCAGAATATTATATTCCATGTCTTTTGGTCCTTCATTGTAGATGTAGCCAGATCTTGTGTTTTCCTCACTGTGCTTCCATGATATCTGAATGACTTCTTCTTAGCAGGTTGTAATATTTTTTCCTTGCTCTGATAGTTCTTGAATTTGGCTATAACAATCCTGGGTGTTGTCAGTTAGGGATTAAGTACAGGAGGAGATCTGTGGATTCTTTTAATCTCCACTTTTCCCTATTGTTCTAGAATATTATGGCAGTTTTCTTGGATGATTTCCTGCAGTATGATGTCCAGGCTTTTCCCTTTGTCATGGTCTTCTGGTAGGCCAATGAATGATTCTTCAGTTGTCTCTCCTGGAATGATTTTCTAAATTTTCTGTTTTGTGAATGAGATGCTTCATATTTTCCTCAATTCCGTCAATCATTAAATGTTGTTGTATAGTGTCCTGCTGCCTTGTGAAGTCACTTGATTGTAATTTTTGTGTTCTGTTTCTTAAAGACTGAATTTCATCCCTGGCTTTTTGGTCATCCTTCTCCTTCTGGTCTGATTTTATTTGGAGATCATCTTCCATCCTCTTTGCCTCATTTTTCATCTCCTTTGCCTCATTTTCAAGCTGGTTGATTTTGGCTTTTAGGACACTATTTTTCTCATTTTATTTCAAATGCCTCTGTTTCCAGATGTCTTCAGCCTCTCTTAATTTTGTTTTGAATTTTATTTTGAGTTCTTCTAAAGCCTATGTCCAATTCGCTGGGATTTCTGTTTTATTGTTTTGTGTTTCCTCCTGCTCTGGTCTGTTTGCTCTTTGTTCATTGCCTGTATAGATTGTGTTTATTGTAATTTTGTTTTTCTTTTTCTGTTGTTTGCTCATATTTGCCCCTTCTTTCTGTCCATGCCATTACCTGCACTCTTGCTCCTCTCATTATGTGTTGGATCTGTGGGTTTGGGCTTTTCTGTCAGTCTTCCCTCTTGGAATTTTGTCAGCAAGTCTCTCAGTGTAGTCTGTGGGGTAGTGGTGTTGGAGTTTGAGCTTTCCTGACCACTGAAGACTGTTGATGGGATTAAGTTCTGCTGGGTTGGGCTGGATATGCCCTGAGGTCAAAACGTCCTGGAAGGGGGAACCAATATGGAGGGTTTCCTCCACTCTGACCAGGCTTCCTGCTCTGAGCTCCCTCTCCAGCTCCTGCCCCACCACCTGTGTTCAACATTCTGAGCCTGGCACAGCCCTGACCACTAGGTACTCCCTCTACACCAGTGCCTTTGCCTGCCCAGAGGTTCCAGCTGCCACTGGAAGCTTAGCACTCTAGGTGGGGGTGAGCCCTTGTACTTTTCTTCTCCCCTTCCCTTAAACCCGAGTATTCTCAAATTCTTGGTTTTGGGGGCATGTACTTTTTAAATTGAGTACAGCAGGAGGGTTCCTTGGCTCTGTCTTGTTGTTAGGTTTGATTTTCAGTCCCCTGGGAGCATTTAGTTTGTAATTTGTAAGGAAGGGTTTTCAGAGGTCTGAACTTTCATTGCCTCTATGCCACCATCTTGACTCCACCCCCCCCCCCCCGAAAGAATTCTTAAATGGGGACAAAGTGATTTATTTTGTTCCTCTCTATATTTTTATTATGTTTCCTTTTCCCTCCCCTTCCCTTGACCATTTCCTCTCTTTCTACTTCTGATCCTCTACAATTCCCTTCTCTCTTCTTTTTTATTTTAAGTTGGGAAGAAATAGATGGGAAAGAGTAAAAATAAATATTTGTGCATTTATTTTTTTTAATTTCACCAAACCTCTGCCATCTAGAGATTGTGATAAGCCAAAGATCCATTTCAGCCTAACAGAACTTTATCCACTATATGTATTTCTCCTTGGAAGAAAGAAGTACCAAGGGTAACATATACAGGCATGAAAAGTGTCAGAAATAATAGAAAGAAAGAGAGATTAAAGAGTGATATGTCAACTGTAATGAGATGACTCAGAATTTGATTTAACTTCAAATTTATAATTAACCAGTTTGTCCATAGGAGTAAAACTTCACAGTAGACCTGTTGAATGTAAGAATCTAGTTGATGTTTTTACAATTGTCCATCTTCTCAGTATACTCTTATGAATGGGTGTATTAGGAAGACATTTTGTATAGTTATATTATTATAAATAGTCTCAACTAATGCACAAAAGTTTATTGAATTTGTAGTATGCCTGAAGTATACTAAGCAAGATTTATGTTTTCCCCTGGTTTTTTTCTCTGTCTGGCTCATTCCAACATAGTTCTAAGACAATAGTATCTAGAAGAAAATGAGGAAGTTGAGACTTGGTGGAAGACTCTAAACAAGAATTGTTGGGGAAGAGAAAGTATGAGATACGATATGATAGGATGATAGAATAGGATAAGATAGGATAGGATGGGGACTCAGGAAAATTTCTGGATATGGGCTATTGAATTTCAGTTATGGCAAAGTCAATTCTGTTGTCTTATATTGGGCCAAAGGTGATGAGAAACAAAAAATAAAATCCAGAAAAAGAGGAGAATAGGAGAGAAATGAAGGAGAATTCTTATAACCCCAAACACCAAGAAATTCTTATAGAATGGTCTTGTTTGTGTGATTGACAGTTCCTAAGTTAGTAATGCTCTACTCTAATTTACTTATTTACTTTTCCTCTTACATACTGGTGCAATGGGAAGAATGTGGGACATGTCTACAGAGGTCCTAGTTGTGCTCTTCCCTTAGACTGCTGTACAACCCTTAAAATGTTATATCAATTCTCTGGACTCTCATCTCTAAATCAAAATGGTTAGACAAGATTATTTCCATAGCTTTTAGTCTTTAGTATTTGAGGATTCTGTCAATTATTTTTTTAACATAAACATCACAGTGTCATACAATTAAGGATAGAATGTTCAAACTGAAATTTCAAATTTTAGGCTCCTCCATTTCTCTTGTTTTAGTTAGATCTTTTAACTTTGCAAGGTAGAGACACCAATTCTCCAGGCTCAGAGTACTGCTGGGAAAATTAAATTTAGTTGAATTGAAGTTGTACTTAATGTCTGCCTTTATGCCTCCCTGGTGGAAGTCCTAGTAAAGGAAGAAAAAGTGAAGAGGAAAATAAAAATAAACATCAATAACAACAACTTACACTAAAAACAGAGCACCTGATAATCCAGAGACTAGGTGATTACTCTTAGGATAAAGGAAAGCTGAAAAATTCGTATACTTCAGAGGCTTAAAATGTATCTGTGAGAATACATTTAAAAATGTAATGATGTAGTGAATAGCTTGTTATTCATAAAGTCAGGAAGACCTGTGTTCAAATCCAGCCTTACTTACTATGCATAGGACCCTGGATAGTCACTTAATCTTTGTCTGCCTCAGTGTCCTTAACAACAAAATGGGGATAATAATAGCATCTGCTTCTCAGGCTAATTATGAAGATTAAATAAGATAATGTTTGTAAAGCATTTAGATCAGAGCCTGGCACAGAGTAGGTAATTTAAAAATGATTCTTCTTTTCCTCTTAACAGTTGTATGATTCTGAGTATAGACTCAGTTTCTTAATCTGTGAAATGAAGATAGTAAAAGCACCGACATTATAGGGTTAATTTGAGGATTTAATAAGCTAATACATACAGGGCTTAGTAAATATCAAAATGCTTTTATAAACATTAGCTATTATTATAACCATTTTTTTCTGTTATATTATTCTAGGATAAAAGAAGAATGGAATTTTGTTCAAGAGTGCCGGGAGAAAGGTATTCCCCAATCTCTATACTGCAAGAATGGTTTTGTAGACACCAGTATGAGCCTTTTGGAGAGGCTAGAAAAGAACTCATTAATGGCAAAGAAGGAGTCACTTTCCAAGAAAAGAGAAAAAAGAAAAAATAAATTCATTTTTGAAATTTCAGGGGAACAGTGGAAGGTAAATTGGGTTTATTCCTCTACTTTCAACATATGAGTGATTCATGTGATGCTTTTATTAATGTCCCCACTAACCCCAAAATAAGTTTCTAGGAGATACAGTAGCTTTTGCTTGTTTTTCACTTTAGGTAAATAATATTGTTCTCTCACATTTGAAAGAGTTTTGGGGAGACGAAAGACAGTTATCATTTCTTTAATATCTATGAATTGCTATGCCTTCTGTGGAAATATCTATGGGGAAAAGAAAATGATAGCAACTAGTTTCTATTAATTGTTCACTGGCTTCTCATATACACCATTCTATTGCTTAGGCTTGAGAGTTAAGATACTTTTATAACTATCAACATTATAGACTTAAAAAAAACTAAACCCAGAACTGTAGTAAATGAAGAGTGGATAGTCTCTTAGGTACCTTTTAGTACTTATCTATGGCTATAAACTAGAAAAATTGTAATTATTATGTTGGAAAAAACTTTAAGGGGTTATTCTGTCTGTTTTTCTGCCTCAGGAATACATTGAGCTCAATATATGCCCGATCCATGGATTCTTAAGAATTCTTTACTTAAATATCTCCAGGAAAGGAAACTCAAGAACTTTTCTTGGATGTTTTACCAAAAAACACCAAAAATGCGGTGTCTAATTATTTCCAGATGAACTATACCTTAAAGTTTAGGAAAGAAATGGTAAATTTATTTAGCCAGATTTAAGCAAACCAGATTTTTTTAAAAATATAGTTGTTTCATCTTTTAACTACTCAAGAATGGGAAAAGAGCTTTGTGACCTAATTTTTCCTCTTGCCACTGCAAGAGTACACTTATACACCATATTTCTGCACAAAACAAAATTAATAAGAGCAGCAAAGATTTTGTTGAAACAATATTTTGTAGATAAAAGTCAACATCATACATCAATTTTTTCATTGATGATCTTATAGCTATCAAAATATAATACTCTTCTTTTAAAACCCATACTTATTACCATCTCACACTTCAGATCACCTTCCCATCTATGATTTTTAAATAATTACCTAGGGCATTAAGTGCCTTGCCTATGGTCATGAATCATAAGTATATTAGAGGATGGATTTGAACCTAGGTCTAGGTCTTCCTGAATCCAAGACCATCTTTCTGATCACTATCTTAAAAACTTACTCAATTCAACAAGTATTTAGTTGCTTACTATGTACTATACACTATAGAAGGTCCCCGGTATAGAACAAAGATGAAACAAAAATTAATCAGACTTTTACCTCAAGGAGCTTACATTCCATTGGAGGAAGAGAAGAAAGGACAGCAAGAACACAGACAATTAAGTAATAGATATAAAGTAATTTTCCAGGAGAAGGGCACTAGCAACTAAGACTATCAGAATAACTTCCTTGTAGATGCTTTCATGGGAGCTGAACTTTGACAGAATCTAGATGTCATATTATTATTATTTATAACAATAACTAGAATTTATATAGCACTTTAAGGTTTACAAAATCCTTATAACAACCTTGACAGATAGGTGCTACTATTATCCCTATTTTATAAAAGAGAAAATTGAGGCAGACAGAGGTTAAAGGATTTTCCAAGAGTCACACAACTAGTAAATGACAGAAGTTGGATTTGAACTCAGGCCTTTCTGACTCATAAAATCAGTACTTTATCTAATGAGCATCTTAGCTACTTCTATGAAGAAGAGGTGTAAAGATAGTATTAGCAATGTAATCTTCATGTTCCCTGAAATGTAACTAGCAATGTTTCTCCATGTTTCTATCAGCATTTGATCAACTTAATCAATTTGATACTCAATTAACATACATTATCAGGGTCATATTTAACTAGATTGGTTCTTTAGCTGCAGATAGAGTCCTTTGCCAGGACCATACTCTTTCCAAAACCAAATCTTTCCAGCTTGGTCATACCCAGTGGAACTTTTGTTCCAATGCCATACATAATCTGTCAGGAATGAAGGATTACCTCCATTGAATGATGAGAGTTAAAATTAAGATGTATGCCAAATATTTATGCTCTCTAAACCATTTCTGTCCCACTAGAAACCATGCTTGGATTATGTGTATGTTGAGGCTAGCCTTATGTAGGCATTTGGGAGATTTCCAGATTATCTATCATATTTAATTTATGTAAGATTCTATTTATCTCCTTAACTCCTTTATTTTTTTTTTTTGGTTAATTTATCTAGTTCTGAGAGGAGAAAATTAAAATTTCTCACTGTTATTATTTTGTTATCTATTTCTATCTGAATATCACTTAGTTTTTTTTCTTTAAAAATATGGATGCTATAACTCTTAGTGCATACTGGTCCAATATTGATAATGATTCATTATCCATAGTACTCTCCAACATAATATAGTTATGCTTTTCATTCCTTCCCATTTTATCCATTTTAGCCTCAACTCTGTCAGAGATCATAACTACTAACAACCCCTGCCTTTTCTGGATCATTTGAGTATATACTCTGCTCAAGCCCCTCAACTTCACTCTATGTGTGTCTCTCATTTTTATTATGTTTATTTTAAGAAACATGTCATGTATTGGTTTTTTATCCTTTGTGCTATCCATCTTCTTTCCATGTAAGAAATAATCCTATTTATACTTAATGTCATAGTTATTACTTGTATGTTTCTGTCTACACTGTTCTTCTTCACTTTGTCATCCTCTTCCTTTATTCAGGGTCCTTCTAGTATGTACAATTTCCTTTGACCAATACTTCTTATTCATATCCCTTCCCCCAAATCCTTCCTTATCCTTTCTCCTTGCCCTCCTAGCTCTAATTGACCTTTTCAAAGGTCACTCCTTTATCCTTTGCCCCTTACCTTTTATTTCTTATTCTATCCACTTTCCCAAAATCTCTTCATTATCTCCTTTCTACTTCTTGATTCCATTATCCCCTCACCTTATGGTCCCCCACTCTTGATATATATCCTTCTCTAGGTATCCCTCTGTTTCTTCTCTTTTCTTATCCCCTTTTCATCCTTTCTTATACCACTTCTTTTTTTTATCCCATTCCATTTCCCTCCTATTTCTCTATAAATTAAGATACTTTTTACCCTTCCAATTGCATATGTTGTCATATGTTGTTCTCTTTTTATCCCAGTTCTGATGAAACTTAGATTCTAATACTCCCATACCTCTATTCTCTTTTACCTTTCTCTGTGACAGTTCCTCCAAATCATTCCACCTCTATATGGGATAGCCATTCCACTCTGTCTCGTCCTCCTGGTCTATTCCAGTATCATTTCAGCTTATTCAATTATATTTACTCAATCCTGAGTCTTCCAACCATACCTGCCCCTTCAATATATGCAGTCAATAATGCCATTCCTTGGGATCAGAGATGACATTTTCCCATGCCAGAATCAAACGATTTCACCTTTTAGGTTAGTTATGATTAGTCTTTCATTACTTTTTAAATGTTTTTATAGATCAAATTTTTTGCTGAGTTCTGGGTATTTCTATAAGAAAAAATCCCTTTTTTGTTAGCAGTGAGATTTGAGTTCCTGGGTTCCCATAGATTCTGTGGTATCCACTCCTTTAATCCCCAGCTGTGGGCCAGCAGGGGTCTCTGGAACCAAAGCCATAGCAGACACAGCTTTCCAAGGACCCGCTGCCTGTGGATTCTAGTGGTATTCTTTAGGATGCATGCTTCAAGGCTCAGCAAACAAGATGAGGTTGTCAATATATTTTCTATATTGAAATTAAATATTCATTAAATATCAATTTTCCTCCTTTTATCATTATGCACATCTTTTGATGGATATGTTATTCTTGGTTTTAAGCACAGCTCTTTTGCTCTGTGAAATGCTGTGTTCCATGTCCTACAATCTATTAATGTTGTCGCTGCTAAGTCTTGTGTTATTCTGACTATAGCTCCACAGTATTTGAGGTTTTTTTCTTGGTGTTTGTAGTATTTTCTCTTCACCCAGGAGGCTATGGAAATCAACAATGATGTTCCTATGTACTTTCATCTTTGAGTCTCTTTGAGTGGTGATCAGTAGAGTCTTTCAATTTTTATTTTACCCTCTGATTCTCAAATTTCTGGACAGTTTTCCTTGATAATTTCTTAGATTATGGTGTCTAAACTCTTTTTTTTAGTATTACTTTCTGGGGTGGTCCAACTATTCTTCATTCTCTCCCCTTGATCTATTTTCCAGATCATTTGTTTTTGTGATAAGATGTTCCATTTTCTCTTCTTTTATCTTTTGATTTTTGCTTTATTATTTCTTCTTTCCTTAGGAAATTATTAGTTTGCCCTTGTCTAATTCTAGTTCTTAATACATTATTTTCTTCTGTAAGTTTCTGAATCTCTTTTTTTCCATTTGGTTGATCTTTCATAATTTTCTTGATTTTCTTGCATTGCTCTTATTTTTTCCCAATTTTTCCTCAACTTTTCTCAATTCATTTTTGGGGTCTTTTTAAAGCTCTTTCAAAAATTCCTTTTAAGCTTGGGATAATTTATTATGTTTCTTTGAGATTTTGAAGTAGGTGTTTTTACTTTATTGTTATCTGAGTTTGAGCCTAGGTCCTCTCTGTCCGAATAATAGCTATCAATAGTTGGGTTCTTTCTTCATTGCTTGATCATTTTTGTTTTTTCATTTACTTAAGTTTTGGAATACTGGCCAACATACTTAATTATAAGGGTTTTTTCTGGAACCTTAGGGTTCCTAGCATGCTAGTATATGTTACCTCAGCTTTTAGGATCTCTTGTATGCATTTGTTTATTTTTATGGATTCTATTTAGTTATTTCAGTTTTTATAATTCAGGTCTGATGTAATCCTGGATCCTCCCAGGGGGCAGCTGGGTAGCTCAGTGGATTGAGAGCCAGGTCTAGAGACAGGAGGTCCTACATTAAAACCTGGCCTCCTAGCTATATGACCTTGGGCAAGTCACTTAACCCTCATTGCCTAGTCCTTACTGCTCTTCTGCCTTAGAACCCATACACAGTATTGATTCTAAGGTGGAAGATAAGGGTTTAAAAAAAAGATCTTGGTTCCCTTGCTCAAACCCCAGTCATGATTGAATACAGGTGCTCCAACCAGACCACACGGCCAGTTCTGCCACTGCAACTACAAGCAAACAGTCCACTTCCCCCTGTGGCAGCAGCCAGGGACTTCACTTTCTTAGGAGTGACCACAACTGATGGGGTACCATACCTTAGCAACCACACTCATAGTGCACAGTCCTTTGTCATTTCTTCTTCTTATGCTGCATCCTGGGGTAGAGCAAGCATCTAGTCTGCATTCCTCAGATCTCCAAAGTCTCTTATTTATTATCAGTGAGGTTTGAGTTCCTACCCTTAGTGCCTGGTTCCCATAGACTCTGTGATGTCCATTCCTTTAATACACAGTTGGGGACTAGCTGGTGTATCTGGAACCAAGACCATAGCAGATACAGATTCCCTCTGTGTCTGTGGGCCCTCTGCCTGTGGATTCCAGTGGTGTCCTTTAGGATGTAAGCGTTGGGGCTCAGAAAACAACATGAAGTTGCCAATCCTTCCCGCCAGGGGCTACCTTATTTATTTCACTCTCTTTTTTTTCACACTCTTATTTATTTCTGAACCTTCCCATGGGTTCCAGTATGGGACTGAGGCCAGGAAAGTCAGAACCCTTCTTCCCTAGTTAACTCTAGCTGTTCAGCTTTACTCCCCAAACCTGTCTATTTTTGCTGCTTTTAGCATTGTTTTGGTGGAGTTATTTTTTGTTTTTTGTTTTTTTTGGGGGGGGGTATTAAGGAAGTGATGAAGCTTCATTCTCTACTCTTCCATTTTCCCATATAATTCTACTTGAGGCTACCACATTTTTGGCCATCATCTACCCAAGGTATCACTCCCACACAGACATCACAAGGACAATATCAAAATACTGACTTACATCTAGGGAAGCAACTATGGGAATGCAGTTGTTACTTTTTAATGGGGAGGTGGGAAAGTAAAAGGGAATATTATCTATTTTCATTTGAAGGGAAAGGTAATGGCATAATCTGGAGGTGACATAAACCTAGGAGGGAGTAACGATCACAATGGATAATAGAATAATAATTCCAAAAGTTCTGACAAGCTAGGATATTAGATTTAATCAAATAAAATTCACAGTGGATATAATATCAGAGTTGGAGTTAGAAAGAACTTAATTCTAATCTCTCAGACACTTATTAGCTGTGCAACAACAGACAAGTCTCATTCAGTGACCTCTTTCACCATCAGTTTCCTCATCTGTAAAATGGAGTAAAAAACTGCATCTACTTTACAGGGAGAGTGTGAATATATCAAATGAGAGAACATATGTAGAGTGCTTTGCTGAATACTCTGTATAAAAGCTAGCTATTAATAAGGATATATGAAGTTTCATTTGAGTTTTTTTTTTAAATCAACTCCACAAGCACAAGATGAGAGAATCACAGTTAACAAACTATTTGTCTGAAAGAAGATATGTGGATTTAAGTGGATTGCAAACTCACTCTGTGTCATCACACGTGTGATATGTCAGCCAAAAAAATCTAATATGATCTTTGGCTACACTAATAGAGGCATAGCTTCCTGAAATAAAAAGGTGATAATCTACTTGTACTCTTCACTGATCAGACTGCCTGGAATACTGTGCTGAGTTTTGGCTTCAACATCTGAAGAACATTAATAAGGAAGAGAATGTTCAGGGTAGAGCAACTAACTGAATTTACACCATATGAGGTCAGGTTGAGAGAAGTAAGATTTTTGTTTGTTTGTTTGTTTTTTAATTCAATTCCAAATTCTCTCCTTTATTTCTGTTAACCCATTAAGAAGGGCAGAAAAACAAAACCCTTTACAAATATGAATGGTTGTGCAAAAAACATTTTGAAATTTGCCATGTTAATAAAAAGGAAAAAGAAAGAGAAAAACACTCAGTCCGTTAATTCTCTGCCTGGAAGTAGATAGTATGTTTCATCATGAGTCCTTTGAAACTGTAGTGGGTCATTTTGTGTATCGGAGTTATTAATTCTTTCATAGTTGATTATCTTGAGAATATTATTATTACTATATAATGTGTTCTGATTCTTCTCATTTCACTTTTGCATCAGTCCATATAACTCTAAGCAGATTTTTCTGAAACCATCCTTGCTCATCATTTTTTATAATAAAATAGTATTCCTTTGCAATCATATACCACAACTTGTTCAGTTATTCCCTAATCAATGTGGTACTTCCTTTGTACCCCCAACCCCCACATAAAAGAACTACTATAAAAACATCTGTACCTATGGATCCTCTTCCTCTTTCTTTAATCTCTTTGGTGTGCAAGCCCTTTAGTGTTACCCTTAGGTCAAAGTATAAATGTGGTTTAATACTTTTGGGGTAATAGATCCAAATTATTTTCCAGAACATAGTTCCACCAACAGTGTATTAGTGTACTTGTCTGCCTACGTCCTCTCTAGTATTTGTCATTTTCCATTTTTTTGGTTCTCTTTATCATTCTAATGGATGGGAAGTGCCACGTCATAGTTGCATTTCACTAACTATTAGTTTTTAGAGCATTTTTATGTGACAATTGATAGCTTTGATTTCTTCTTCTGAAAACTACCTACTCATATCCCTTGACCATTTATCAGTTGGGGAATGGGAATAGGATGTTTAAGCTAGTGAAGAGAGGACTCAGGATGAAGGAAAAGTTACAGCAACAGGATAGCTTGTTCAAGTCTTTTGAAGTATTGTCACATGGAAGATTTATTGAACTTGCCCTGTTTTCAAAACTATAAGCAATGGATGGAACTTGCAAAGAGATATAATTGACATTGATAGCAAAAGAGATAAAAATCAATAATTTTATAACAATTAGAACTAGCTGCCTCAGGAGGTAAGGGACTCTTCATCAATGCAGATCTCAAGGAAAGATTAGATGATCACTTCTAGCATATGTTATCATATAGGGTTCTTTTTTGATAGCAGTTGAACTAATTTGCTACTGAGCTACATTCCAATGTTGAAATTCTATTTTTCATTCCAGACTGACTTTATTCTTAATAAAATAAAATAATATTTCTAGTTATCTGGGACAACGTTTCAAAAGACCTAAATCAAATCAATAAATATTTATCAAGCACCTACTATGTGTTGGATACTATGTTAAGTACTAAAGATACAAAGAAAGACAAAAATATCACTCCTGACTCAAGAAACCACAGGCTAATAGAGAGACATCATTCACAAGACGATACAAATAAAATCTTTGAAGACTGATGATAATTTTAAAGGGGTTATAAGAATAAGGAGGAACAAGAAAGGTTAAAAGCAGAAGGTGTGGCTATATAAGATTTGAAGAAAGTCAGGAAAGTCTTGAAATGAAGACGAGGAAGGAGAGAATTCCAGATATTGTAGACATTTAGTGAAAATTCTTTGAATCAGGAGATGGATTGCTTTTTGAGAGGAACATCAAGAAAGCACTGGATCTAGACAAGGTGAGTGAGTTGAGGAGGAAGGAAAAGAGAAAGTTCTTTGAAAATAACCTTATTTTTCTCCAGTGAAGAATGAGGCAAGTTTCTCTACTGAGAGCCTGATGGGAAAAGGGAGCTAAGGAAAACTTGAGGAGAGATGAAAAGATTTTAAAAAGTCATAAAGGAGAGAAGTATAGTAGGAAAGGATTAGGGAGAAGTAAAAGCATTACTTTGCAGCAAATCTGTATCAGATTCATTCTGCTTGGTTTTTTAAGTTTTATCCTTAATTATGTCATAGCATCATTTGCAGTCAGTCAATAAGAATTTATTAGCCACCTACTATATGTTAGACACAATATAAAAGTTTGGAATACAAAGAAAGGCAAAAGATAATCTCTTTCCTCAAGGATCTCACTATATAATGGGCAAGACAAACAAATATGTAAAAAATGATATATACAAGATAAGTGGGTTCATCAGAAGCATCTACACATAAGATGGAGACAGATAAACAGCTCTTCTGCAGACAGACACACAGACAGACACACAGCAAAGTTCTTCACAAACAGATAAAATAAGACAAGTATCTGTTCTTCAGAACACAGAAGCCCAGAAGTGAAGGGAGTAGTTTATGAGAATGGTCCAAAGTTGAGGCTTGCCAAGGCTACATTATCCATATGATAAGAAAGGACTCGAGAAGGGGACATTGTAGGATTTAATTGGTTCACCAAGGAGTCAAGATAGAGAAGTAAGGAGAGTGTAATCAGCATAGGAGTCTCAGAAAGAAATGAGGGGTGAAGGGATTGGAGATCATTATGGAGAACAGGGTTAGGGGTTGCAAAATAGAGGGAGAGAATGACAATAGATTATGATGAGATGAAGGCATTTCAGAGTTAGTGATGGTCCAAATCATTTTATTAATTATTGTTAAAGTTTAAATGAAGCTGTGGAATCATGAAATAATATTTAATTGGAAACAAAGGAAGGTAGGATCACATTCACATGGTTATTGGTTTTGAATTAGAAAAGACCATAAAGTAATTTAATCTAGTTTCCTTATTGTTCAGTCATTTTTCAGTCTTATCTAACTCTTTGTGACTCCATTTGGAGTTTTCTTGGCAAAGATACAGGAGTGGTTTGCCCTTTCCTTCTCCAGCTCATATTACAGATGAGAAATCTGAGATAAAAAGAGTTGAGACTTGCCTAGGGTCACACAGCTAGTAAGTGTCTGAAGTCAGATTTAGATTTAGGAATGTGAGACTTCTTGACTCCAGTCCCAGCAGGCACTCTATTCAGTATATCACCTGGATGCCCCAGTCTCCTTATTCTATAGTGAAGAAACTGAGAACTGGAGAATTGAAGCAATATGTGTAACTTCACAGAGGTAGCAATATAATTTTACTTTTGAATCCAGATCCTCACTCCACTTCCAATCTTCTTTAAGATTATGAGTTATGATTAAGAATATGATATTGTTTTACAGATAATGTCTCAAGCTACACACATATTCAAAGAAGGTAAGTTAAATGGCACACAGAAAAAAAAAATTAGCTTCTTAACTGGAGTATGTTTCAGTTTATTCCTTATTTCCAATGTTAAAGCTTAAAAGGATGAAATTTGTAAACCTTATATTTTTCATGGAAAACTCATCAAATATCTTCATTTTTATTAATCTCTTTGATTTCAACAAAAAGCCTCATGAACAAATGATAAGCATTTAGGAACAAAATTTATAAAGAAACACATATTAAATTAATTTTCTTATTTTTCATAACATTTTTATGGACAATTCACTGAAAAATGAAGATGAATTAAGATAGTTTTTGAGATAGTGACTTGCTAGCCAACTAGCTTCTTGTTTCTAAAATGTCATTTCTTTTTTTTCCCTCCAGTTCTTAAATTAGCTCTAGAGTATTCTTGATTCAATAAAATAATACTACTTTAGGAAACACTTATTCCTTTGTTGAGTATAGAGCTTTAAGAGTTTTTGATAATGTAAATCTTCAATCTTTTCTCTGTTGTGATCTATCTTCCTGGAAGTCTCTAGTTAATTATTGATGACATTTTAATGATGTCAAGGAACAAAACTTTGTTCTTTTCTTTCTCTTCCTTTTTTCCACCACCTTACCAAAGCTCCTATTTACTCTTTCCTTTATTCTATTTTGGTTCAATCTCATCATTCAACTAGACTCAAATATTGAAGGGAAATAGTAAATTACCAATCAATTATAAACTCATTAGCCTTTTCCCTGGATGATGTGAAGTGGAAATATTCCCAATCTTCCCATCCCTTGTGAAAACTTTTGCCTCAAATCTGTGATACCATTTACCTTGTGATATGACATGGAGACTTTCCTAGGCTTTCTTACACTTTTGTAACATCAGATGGTAAACTGTCCCATTCTTTTCCCGGCTCTCCACTCTCCATTTTTAAAAAAATAACTCTTGCTTTCCATCTTAGAATCAATACTGTGTATTGGTTCTAAGGCAGAAGAGTGGTGAGGGTTAGGCAATGAGGTTTAAGTGACTTTCCCAGGGACACATAGCTAAAAGCCAGATTTGAACTAGGACCTCCTGTCTCTAGACCTGACTCTCACTCCATTGTGTTACCCAGCTGCCCCCCACTATCTCCTTTGATATTACATGGGAATTTCCCCCACACATGCCCTTGTGGCCTCAGATTGTGTTCTTTGTCCATTGGTTCAATTATTCTATTTGATTCTAATTTGAGACCATTACTTCTGCTTCTCAAATTAAAAAAAAAGTCAATGGTGGCTTTTTTGGAATTTGGAAATCTCTCTACCTCTCTGGATGTTCCAAAGGTGATCTGCATGGATTTTTAACAATTTAGTTTCATTTTAGAAGGATATTATAGAGTTAGCTTTATTTCCCTGGGATTTTTGCATAATCTCCTACTCTTTATCCACAAACCCCAGGATAACCACCTTTACTAGCTCATCCAGGCTCCCAATTATAGACTGGGTTGCTTCTTGGGATGCTCATTTCTTTCATTCCCATGCAGTTTCTATAGGGCTTGAAGTTGGAGGTAAATAAAGCATTGATTTAGCCTACATGAAAATTCTGTGGACCAAAGGGCTCTCTTGACAGTGAGATGCTAAAAGGATGTATGCTTTAACTTAGACTCATTCTGTAGTCATCACACAGAAGGCATCCTTACTTCTCCCCAGCTTGATTTTGACATCCACACTGTTGAGCAACAGCTTTTCTTGGGGGGGAAAGGGAAAAAAAAGCAAGCCTCTGTGCAGATGGTGCAGGAGTGCCAATTTTCTGCTTCTGGCTGTCAATCGCATTCAGTTCACAAAGCCATCATTATCTCCCTCTGGGTCCACATCTTCATTGTGACCTGCTGTGTTTTTATAAACCCCTCCCAGCCAAAAACTGTGTCACCAGCATGTTGCTGCCGTAATTGAGCACTGACTCAATGAATGCTCTGTAGGGGGAGAAGTTGTTGCTCTGTCTGACAAGCTAGTCACCCCCAGTCACAGAGAATTGGGTGAAAAGAAAGGTGATGGGGTAATTATTCAAAGACATGCTCTTCTTCCTTCATGATGTTGTAGGTCACGAAGAGCAGCTTATGATTTAGATATGAACCGTACGTAAACATTGGCATCTTTATAAAACTCCAACAGGAGAAAATAGGATAAAGTGGCTTTCTGGGACATTTCAATATAAATGCTTCTTTCAAACCACATTTGTGTGGGTGAAAGTTGAAATGGGTCTAACTCCAACTTGCTGAATCCTTCTAAACCCCAATGTCCAAACACCATCAGTGATGTGTCTTTCCTTTAAAAGATGCCCCTATTATGGACTTGGGGCTCTGCTTTCTAACCCACTGGGTCTTATTTTGGTAAGCAACCTTTCTCCTCTGAAACTTCTTTTGACAGGCTTAGGTTGCCTGGAGTGTCTGGCCTGGCCTGCTTTGTATTTCTCTGCTTTCTTTTATTTTCTGTCTTCTCTTAATATACAGGAATCCTGCTCTCCTCAGGTCTGATTACTTACTGAAAATGGTGTTGACCACATGACCTACCACGTTGCAGCAATGCCTTTATTTTTTTAGTGGCTGCTTTCATGTGATGCTTTACCATTACCAAATCCCTTCTGAAAGGTGGCACAACCTTTCTAAAGATATTCCAAAATAATCCTCCTGTATCCTCCTTGTACAGTGCCATGAAACTTGTTAAACCACTTCCTACTTGTTCCCTGTGGTCATCCTGGTACATGTGAAGGTCTTCAAAGCATTAGGAATAGCATTTGCTTTCTTCTAAGATTTAGATGCCCTTTTCTGAGGGCATCACCAAAGTGGAATGGAAGAGGTTCAGCTAAGGCCATTTTTTTCATAGATCCTGGTGCTAACATTTATTTTCCCACAGATATACAGTGAAACTTGCTATTAGTGAGTCTCCCTAGCTGGTGGCAACTTCTATAGGGAGAGGCATATCCCAGCAACAGTCCCCCCAACATGTTGTGCAAACAAAATCCACTTGTATACAGAAAGAATCTAATTTGCTTATTAGATCAGCAGGGCATGGAACATTGCTGACTGGTACATCTGCTGCCATTTTTAAGGTGTAATCACACCTCCTCTTCCAGTGAAATGGAAGGGCTTCCTCAGAGACTTGACATATATCTTCCACAGCATGACTTAAATTAGAATTTCTTGCTCAAAATGATACTTTTCAGAGCCTAGATCATCTTGGACATGGGGTGGTCTTTGCTTTTCTTCAGGTTAAAGGAATTAGACTATCATTTCCTATTTCAAAAGTAGCATCATTAGAAAACTTCTATTATCTTCTGGGAGGCATTATATCTTTAACAGACCTTTGTCCCCCAGGGCCTGGAGGTTCTACAGAGATACTGAAACTAGATATAATTTATCCATTGGTAAACTTTTCCCACTTCCTAACATTAGAAATCCATTAGATTGGATAGGTATTTTCTTCTTCCAACTGTTAACCCATCGTACTCATTTGACCATAACAGTTTTTCTGCCCATGATTCTGGGGTATGTTTTCCTATTCTGAAAACAGGATCCAAACTGAGCTTTATCTTTATATAGCTCTTTTGGGTATAAAGTCTCTGTAATCTCTGCTCTGTCAAAATTCTTCAGTTTATGAGCAATCTATTGAGCACGAGTCATAACCCTTTTCACTATAAATATTCCATCCATCAAAAAGTTCATGTCCCTTTTCAAGTTTTCCTTGCTCTTTGCTACACATGGTACCTCCAGCAGAGCTGGTATTAATATTGTCTTTTTTGTTTGTTTTCTTTAGAGGCTGTTGTCATAAATGGTTCTCATACCACTGAAGCATTTTTGTAGGAATGATACTCCTCTGTGGAATATGGATAGTCTATAAAGTAACAATAATAAATGTGGCTGTCTAAAATGTCCCAAAGCACATTGCTATAGCAAAACCTGCTTTGACCTATAACATAATTCCATATTATATATATATATATATATACATATATATATATATATATATATATTTCTTTTCTGTTCTAATTGGACTGCCATTTCCTGAATGTTGATAATAAATTGCTAGACATTATTTTACTTTAAAAATTTATCATTAGAAATCATTTGTTTATTAAATCTTTACTTTCTGTCTTAGAATTGATATCAAATATCAGTTCTAAGGCAGAAAAGTGGTAAGACCTAGGTGACTGGGGTTAAATGACTGCCTAGGGCCACATAGATAGGAAGCATTTGCTTCTAGATTTGAACCCAGGACCTCCTGACTCCAGTACTGGTTATATACTGAGCCACCCTATCTTCCCTTTTGCTAGGATTCTAAAAAAATCTTTCCCTGGGTAGTACCTCTATTTTCTCAGGCACCATGACTGATTTCAGAACACCAGGACAGGATTTACTTTTCTTAACTTTCAGACCAATACCCAGAATGCCTTGAAAATATATTTTTAATTAAATAAACTTACTCTTGTATTCACATACCTGATTAATATTTACTAGGTTGGCTCTCCTTTGGGTTTCCATATTTGAAACTACAGTTGTTTTCCTTGGGAAGTTTCTCTGTGAATGTTTGTGTAATGTATAAACATCTCCATTTGACCAATATAACACGCGCCTCATCTCTCTATCCCTTTTTAATGTCTCTCAAAAGAAAAACAACCTGCTTCTATAGAGCATAATAGATTGCCTTTAATGAAGCCTACATTTTTTATATATTGGAACCCCCAATGGTTTGAGAGAGCCATACAAAATATAATGAGATGTAGAGAGTAATATGTCTCTTTTATTTTATGGTATGTCATCAGACACACATCTTTGATTGGTTTTGTATGTTTATAGCTTCATGTTGATCATTCACAACATCCTTTTGGTCTATTGAAAGTCTAGTTTTTCTTAGAACCTCCTAAAATTTGGTATTTGAAGTGATAAATTGATTGTGGGCAGCCATCTGGTGTGTGTCAGAACTGTTAATCTTATTCAGTATGGTTATCAAAAATGCATATCTGTCATTATATTCATCATGCTGATTTTATAAACCATATACGTTATAAGTTTCAGAACTTAGATTTTTATTTGGATCTGGATATCACAGAATTCAACCTCCACAGCCCAATTGTAGTATTCATTACAAGACAGCACCACTTGCCCAGGTTCATTTATCATATATATGTCCCCACAATCTATTCTGGACCCATTTAAATTGTGAAAAACCACCCACCAAGAACACATCTTACTTCCCCAAGGGTGAAGTGAATAGAACATTGGGCCTGGAATCAGTAAGGCTTTTGAGTTCAAATCTTAGACACTTACTAGCTATATGATTCTTGGCAGTCACAAGCTTCTGTTTGTCTCAGTTTCTTCATCTATAAAATGGGGATGATGGCACCTACCTTAAAGAGTTGTTCTGAATCTCAAATGACATTTATAATATTTGTAAATATTTTTAAAACCAAAGGAAATAAACAAAAAGCTCTTAACATAGTTCCCAGTCTATAGTAGATATTTATTCTTTCCCCTCCTCTACCCTATAAGACATCATAGCTCTAATGGAAAAGTTTCTTTGCCCTTTCTAGTGCTTGGATGGGCAGATTTCTTTTTTTTTTTTCTGAAAAAATTAATTAGTTAAGGATATTTTCCATGGTTACATAATTCATGTTCTTTCCCTCCCCTCCTTCCATCTACATCCCTACTACAACCATCTCTCATAGCCAATGAGCAATTCCACTAGGTTTCACATGTGTCATTGATCAAGACCTATTTCCATATTATTGATATTTGTCCTAGAGGGTTTGTTTAGAGTCTACATCCTCAATCATATCCCCATTGAACCATGTGATCAAACAGTTTTTTTTTCTTCTCTGTTTCTGCTCCCACAGTTCTTTCTCTGGATGTGGATAGTGCTCTTTCTCATAAGTCCCTCAGAATTGTCCTGGATCATTGCATTGCTGCTGGTAGAGAAATCCATTACATTCAATTGTACCACAGTGTATCAGTCTCTGTGTACAATGTTCTCCTGGATCTGCTCCTCTCACTCTGCATCAATTCCTGGAGGTTGTTCCAGTCCCCATGGAATTCCTCCAGTTCATCATTCCTTTGAGCACAATAGTATTCCATCATGAATTACCATAGGCAAAGAAATCATCAGCAACTGACTAGCCTGCTTTTGATAATCCTTTTCTTGATTATGTTCAGAAAGAACTCAGACTTTTCCCCAGACTGAAATTAGGACCTTGGTAGAACCTGTCAGAACATTTGCTCTATTGTAATAACCCTTAAGAATCCAAGATCACCTTCAGGCCATGATGGAGAATCAGAAGAGGGCTCGGTAGAAGATTATTATCACTATGTTTATTGTGATTGTTATTATTGTGAATGTTAAATTCTGATAAGTTCTCTAAATTCACTCCACTTTTCATTTTGGAATGCTATTTTTAATGACAAACAACCAAATAGTTGGTTTTCTCAGGTTAAAAAGTATTGATATTTTTTCCAACAGAAACATTCAGTCAACATTTATTAAGTGTCTGCTATATGACAGACACTGTAATAAGTGCCACAGATACATAGAAAGTAAAGTACAGTCCTTACCTTCATTTAATTAATATTCTAATAGTAGAGATAATATATAAACCACCTCAGTCACTGTTATAATTTAGGAAAGGGAGAAGAGTTTACACAAAGGGAAAATCACATATAAATAACTGAGTTTATTGACAGAGAAGAGACAAGATAGGGGAGGATAAGGGGAAAGGATTGCATCTGACTATTAACCCCAACCCACTATAGTTAATTTCTAAGATCAATCCTTTCTCTAAACTAAACTAAAGATTACTAAGGGTTACTAAAGTTAAATCCTAACAGGGTAGAGTTCTTTGGTGGGTCAGGGAGAGGAATCAAAGTTATGGTGTCCTTAGATGATCCAAGCAAGGTAGAGATTCTTTTCCCCAGTAAATCTGTTCACCAGGATAATGGGAGATTTCTTCTCCACCTCTTCTAGTTGATCATAAGAGGCAGGCTGCTTGGTTGATGATTTTTCCAGGGGAGTCTCAGATCCACAGTTTTAGTCTTTACTTCCAGCTCCAGACTGACTGTTGGAATCCTCCTCCTTCAACAGCTTAGAACTTTGACCCAGCCAGCTTTTGGAGAATTCTAAGACTTGAGGGCTGTCACTCAAACTCTTGCTACAACACATAAATGGAAATATATGTATACACACATATGTATATATATATATATTTACTCACACACAACACACATATACAGATGTAGTGTGTGTGTATACCATGTACACACATATAGTGTAAAGTGGTGTTGACTCAGCTTAAATGTGCTTTCAGTGGGATGGACCATGAAAATCTTCTTGAGAAGAGTTGGATTTGAATTCAGTCTTAAAGGAAGTCAAAGAATTCAAGAGGAAGATCCATTTGGAAGAAAATAATAGAATAGGGAGAGAATTGAGACAGGAAAATCTATCAGAAGGCTTCTGAAATCATTCATGCTTGAGATGATAAGGACCTGCACCAGACCAGTGGCTCTGTCAGTAGAGAAAAGTGGGATTATATGAGAGAAGCTGGGACCTTAGAAATGATAGGACCAGGTAATTGATCTGTAGGATGTGTGAATGAGTACTTGAGGGTGACACCAAGGTTGTGATCCTGTGTAACTTTAAGAGTAGTGGTGCCCTTGAAAGTAATAAAGAAGTTGGCACAAACGAAGAGTTTTGGGGAAGGGTGAGTTCTTTTTTGGAGTTGTTGAGTTTGAGATGTTTTACGAGATATCCATATCAACTTGTCCAACAGGCATTTGGATACATGAGAATGGAGGTCGGGACATAATTTAAGACTGGATAGATAGATCTGAGATTCATCTGCCTAGAAATTATAATTGGACCCTTGGGAGCTGGAAAGACCACCAATCCATCTAGAGCAGGCATTCTTAATGTGTGGTCTGTTAATTTTTTTAATATTCTAAAACTGTATTTCAATATCATTAGTTTCCTTTATAAACCTAAGAATTACATTTCATGCATTTTGAAAACATTATTAATAAGAGTTCATAGGTGACATCAAACTGCTCAATGAATTGAAGACCTACCAAAAGGTTCAAAATCTCTGGTATAGTTGAAGAGGAGAAAAGGGCCCAAGATGGACTATTGAGGAAATACTCATGGTCAGTGGGCATGACCTGGAAAAAGGTCCATCAAAGGGGTCTGAGAAAGAGTAAACAGAAGGGTAAGCACAGAAATTAGAGAAAAGTGTTCAGAAAACTCTCTAGAGGAGAGAGTATTCAGGAGAAGGTGATTTATAGCATCAGTGACTGAAGAGAGAATAAGAAGGAGAATGCTAAAGAAAAGGTCAGTTGATCTAAGAATAACAGATCATTAGTAACTTTGGAGTGAAGTGTTTCAGTTGAATGATTAATTTGGAAACCAGACAATGCATATATTCCAGAATCTATGGGGAGAAGAGAAAGTGATGATGACAGTAGAGGGATTTTTCAAGGAGTTTATTCACAAGAGGGAGAAGATATAGGATGATAACTGATAGGGACAGTAGGATAAAGTGAGGAGTTTGTAAAGATGAGGGAGATATGGATGTGTTTATAGGTGTTAGGAAATAATATAAGGGGGCATTCAGATTTGAGAAATAATGGAGATGAGAGTAAGAAGGGCCACAGTTTAGGGAAAGAATGAAACAAAAGCAAATGCCAAGAGATTTTCCTTGACAAGAATGGTCACAAAGGTATCAGAAACAGAAGTATTGGAATAGATGGTAGGGAACGAAGTTATTTGAGTGAAATGAAACTTCTTGTAATTTGATTCTCAAAATTAAGATAGTTGTTGCTTATTATTGCCATCTGATAATGAATGAAATACAATGATGGTGTCTAGTCCAGTTTCCTCAATTGCGGTTTCAGTCAGATGGATGGACTTAATTTATTATATAATAATTTATTTACATTAATTATTTCAAATACATGCATATATTTTACATGTAAAACTTTCTCCAAAGTAACTAGTTGCCTTTATTAATTGACATGCAAGAGAAAGTAGTCACGGTGAGTTAAGCGAGGAAGAGAGTAAACAAGAATAAGAGAAGTAAGGCAGGAAGGTTTTTTACAAGTAGAGCTAGCTATTCTGAATTTTTTCCCTTGCCCAGTCTGGGTGCTCATTCATTTAGGTGCACTTAATAGGAATTTCTGTAGACAGTGATCATATTTTTTGGTTACTTAATATTGCTAAGAACACGTTTCTAAGTACCTTGGTAATCCTGAAGTTCCCCATCACCATCATTTCACTGGTCTTCAGTTTCCTTTTTCTTCAAAGGAGATGTGGACCATGTAAGCTCTGAAACTGAGTTCAAAATATCTTTTGGGTTGTTTCTGCTAATGATACTCATAATAATGGGTCCAGGAGTCCCAAAATGAGATATTGCCAATTGCTATGTTCTTTCTCCTTTCTCAATCTATGTTGTATCCATTACCTCACCCCACCTCCAGAATATAAGCCTTTAGAGGGCAGGGACTATATTGTTCTTATCTTTGTATATTATCTTGCATTTAATGTGCATTTTTATTTTTATTTTTTTTTAAATATATTTTATTTGATCATTTCCAAGCATTATTCGTTAAAGACATAGATAATTTTCTTTTCCTCCCCCCCCCACCCCCCATAGCCAACGCGTAAGTCCACTGGGCATTAGATGTTTTCTTGATTTGAACCCATTGCTTTGTTGATAGTATTTGCATTAGAGTGTTCATTTAGAGTCCATCCTCTGTCATGTCCCCTCAACCTCTGTATTCAGGCAGTTGCTTTTTCTCGGTGTTTCCACTCCCATAGTTTATCCTTTGCTTATGAATGGTGTTTTTTTCTCCTGGATCCCTGCAAATTGTTCAGGGACATTACACCGCCACTAATGGAGAAGTCCATTACGTTCGATTATACCAAAGTGTATTAGTCTCTGTGTACAATGTTCTCCTGGTTCTGCTCCTCTCGCTCTGCATCACTTCCTGGAGGTTGTTCCAGTCTCCATGGAACTTCTCCACTTTATTATTCCTTTTAGCACAATAGTACTCCATCACCAACATATACCACAGTTTGTTCAGCCATTCCCCAATTGATGGGCATCCCCTCGTTTTCCAGTTTTGGGCCACCACAAAGAGCGCAGCTATGAATATTTTTGTACAAGTCTTTGTGTCCATTATCTCTTTGGGGTACAGACCCAGCAGTGCTATGGCTGGGTCAAAGGGTAGATGTTCTTTTGTCGCCCTTTGGGCATAGTTCCAAATTGCCCTCCAGAATGGTTGGATCATTTCACAGCTCCACCAGCAATGAATTAATGTCCCTATTTTGCCACATCCCCTCCAGCATTCATTACTTTCCTTTGCTGTTATGTTAGCCAATCTGCTAGGTGTGAGGTGATACCTCAGAGTTGTTTTGATTTGCATCTCTCTGATTATAAGAGATGTAGAACACTTCTTCATGTGCTTGTTAATAGTTTTGATTTCTTTATCTGAGAACTGCCTATCCATTTCCCTTGCCCATTTATCAATTGGAGAATGGCTTGATTTTTTGTACAATTGATTTAGCTCATTATAAATATGAGTAATTAAACCTTTGTCAGAGGTTTCTATGAAGATTTTTTCCCAATTTGTTGTTTCCCTTCTGATTTTAGTTACATTGGTTTTGTTTGTACAAAAGCTTTTTAGTTTGATGTAGTCAAAATTATTTATTTTACATTTTGTGATTCTTTCTATATCTTGCTTGGTTTTAAAGCCTTTCCCCTCCCAAAGGTCTGACATGTATACTATTCTATGTTTACCCAATTTACTTATGGTTTCCTTCTTTATGTTTAAGTCACTCACCCATTTTGAATTTATCTTGGTGTAGGGTGTGAGGTGTTGATCTATTCCTAGTCTCTCCCACACTGTCTTCCAATTTTCCCAGCAGTTTTTATCGAATAGTGGATTTTTGTCCCAAAAGCTGGGATCTTTGGGTTTATCGTATACTGTCTTGCTGAGGTCGCTTTCCCCCAGTCTATTCCACTGATCTTCCTTTCTATTTCTTAGCCAGTACCAAATTGTTTTGATGACTGCTGCTTTGTAATATAGTTTTAGGTCAGGGACTGCAAGGCCCCCATCATGTGTGTTTTTTTTCATTATTTCCCTGGATATCCTTGATCTTTTGTTCTTCCAAATGAACTTTGTTATAGTTTTTTCTAAATCAGTGAAGAAGTATTTTGGTAGTTCAATGGGTATGGCACTAAATAGATAAATAAGTTTGGGTAGGATGGTCATTTTTATTATATTGGCTCGTCCTATCCATGAGCAGTTAATGTTTTTCCATTTGTTCAAGTCTAGTTTTAGTTGTGTGGCGAGTGTTTTGTAGTTGTGTTCATATAGTTCCTGTGTTTGTCTTGGGAGATAGATTCCTAGGTATTTTATTTTGTCTAAGGTGATTTTGAATGGGATTTCTCTTTCTAGTTCTTGCTGCTGAGCTGTGTTGGAGATATATAGAAAAGCTGATGATTTATGTGGGTTTATTTTGTATCCTGCAACTTTGCTAAAGTTGTTGATTATTTCAATTAGCTTTTTGGTTGAATCTCTAGGATTCTTTAAGTAGACCATCATGTCATCCGCAAAGAGTGATAACTTGGTCTCCTCCTTGCCTATTTTGATGCCTTCAATTCCTTTATCTTCTCTAATTGCTACTGCTAGTGTTTCTAGTACAATGTCAAATAGTAGAGGTGATAATGGGCATCCTTGTTTCACTCCTGATCTTATTGGGAATGCATCTAGTTTATCCCCATTGCAGATGATATTAGCTGTTGGTTTTAGATATATACTGTTTATTATTTTTAGGAATGACCCTTCTATTCCTATGCTTTCTAGTGTTTTTAATAGGAATGGGTGTTGTATTTTATCAAAGGCTTTTTCTGCATCTATTGAGATAATCATGTGGTTCTTGCTAGTTTGCTTGTTGATGTGGTCAATTATGTGGATGGTTTTCCTAATGTTGAACCAGCCCTGCATCCCTGGTATGAATCCTACTTGATCATGGTGAATGATCCTTCTGATCACTTGCTGGAGTCTTTTTGCTAGTATCCTATTTAAGATTTTTGCATCTATATTCATTAGGGAGATTGGCCTATAGTTTTCTTTCTCTGTTTTTGACCTGCCTGGTTTTGGAATCAGTACCATGTTTGTGTCGTAAAAGGAGTTTGGTAGAACTCCCTCTTTGCTTATTATGTCAAATAGTTTGTGTAGTATTGGGATTAACTGTTCTCTGAATGTTTGATAGAATTCACAGGTGAATCCATCAGGCCCTGTTGATTTTTTCTTAGGAAGTTCTTTGATGGCTTGTTGGATTTCAATTTCTGATATGGGATTATTTAGGAATTCTATTTCCTCTTCTGTTAGTCTAGGCAGTTTGTATTTTTGTATATATTCATCCATTTCTCCTAAATTGGTGTATTTATTGCCATATAATTGGGCAAAGTAATTTCTAATGATTGCCTTAATTTCCTCTTCATCAGAGGTGCTGTCCCCCTTTTCATCTTTAATGCTGTGAATTTGCTTTTCTTCCTTCCTTTTTTTAATTAGATTGACCAGTACCTTGTCTATTTTGTTTGTTTTTTCAAAGTACCAGCTTCTTGTCTCATTTATTAAATCAATAGTTCTATCACTTTCGATTTTATTAATTTCTCCCTTAATTTTTAGGATTTCTAATTTGGTTTTCTGTTGGGGGTTTTTAATTTGATCGCTTTCCAGTTTTTTCATTTGCATTTCCAATTGATTGATCTCTGCTCTCCCTTGTTTGTTAATATAAGCATTCAGGGATATGAATTTACCTCTGATTACTGCTTTGGCTGCATCCCAAAAGGTTTGAAAGGATGTTTCGCCATTGTCATTTTCCTCGATGAAATTATTAATTGTTTCTATGATTTCTTCTTTAACTAAACGGTTTTGGAGTATCATATTGTTTAATTTCCAATTGGTTTTAGATTTGGTTTTCCATGTACCATTACTAATCATTATTTTTATTGCCTTGTGATCTGAGAAGGCTGCATTCATTATTTCTGCTTTTCTGGATTTGTGTGCTATGTTTCTGTGACCTAATGTATGGTCAATTTTTGTGAATGTGCCATGTGGTGCTGAGAAGAAGGTGTATTCCTCTTTATCCCTATTTATTTTTCTCCATATGTCTATTAATTCTAATTTTTCTAAGATTTCATTCACTTCTTTTACCTCTTTCTTATTTATTTTTTGATTTGATTTATCTAAATTTGATAATGGTTGGTTTAAGTCTCCCACTAGTATGGTTTTATTGTCTATTTCTTCCTTCAATTCTCCTAGTTTCTCCATTAGAAATTTGGGTGCTATATTATTTGGTGCATACATATTGATTAATGATATTTCCTCATTGTCTATAGTCCCTTTTAACAAAATATAATTACCTTCCCTATCCCTTTTGATCAGGTCTATTTTTGCATTGGCTTTATCGGATATCATGATTACCACTCCTGCCTTCTTTCTATCAGTTGAAGCCCAGAAGGTCTTACTCCATCCTTTAATTCTGACCTTGTGGGTGTCAACCCGCCTCATGTGTGTTTCTTGAAGACAACATATGGTAGGGTTTTGGATTCTAATCCATTCTGCTATTCGTCTACGTTTTATGGGTGAGTTCATCCCATTCACGTTCAAAGTTATGATTGTCATTTGTGGACTCCCTGGCATTTTGATTGCCTTCCCTAATTCTAACCTATTCTTCTTCGGCTCTACCTTTTAGTCCAGTGATTTACTTTGAAACAGTCCCCCTTGTCCCCTCCCTTGATGTTTCCCTTTTTAGTCCCTCCCTTTTTGTTCCCTCCCCTTCCCCCCTCTCTTTCCCTCCCTTTTTGTTCTCCCTCTCCCCCTCCCCCCCTTGGTTTTCCCTTCTCCTTACCCTTGTTGGGTAAGATAGAATTCAAGATCCCAATGGATCTGGATGTTTTTCCCTCTCAGAGTTGATTTCCCTGAGATTGAGGTTTAAGTAAATCCCCCCCCCCCTCTCTTCCTCTCCTTCTTATAGGAGTTTTCTTCCCCTCCCCTTCCCATATGAATCTTTGTGTGAGAATGATTATTCTATTTGGTCTTTCTTTACCCCCTATTTATACATTACATTTTCCCCACATATTAGTATACATAGGTTGATATAAATGTAGTCCTTATAGAAGAGAGTTTGAGTAAAAGAAGAAGATAACATTTTCCCCTTTCCTGAATATTTACCTTTACAGGTATTCCTTGCTCTTTGATTTTCGGTATCAAACTTTCCACAGAGCTCTGGTCTTTTCTTTGCAAAAAGTTGGAAGTCTTCTATTTTGTTGAATGCCCATACTTTCCCTTGGAAGTATATAGTCAGTTTTGCTGGGTAGCTGATTCTTGGTTGGAGACCCAGCTCTCTTGCCTTTCTGAAGATCATGTTCCATGCCTTACGATCATTCAGAGTAGAACTTGCAAGGTCTTGTGTGACCCTGATTGGCATTCCTTTATATCTAAATTGTCTTTTTCTGGCTTCCTGTAGGATTTTTTCTTTTGTTTGATAGCTTTGGAATTTGGCAATTACATTCCTGGGAGTTGTCTTTTGGGGGTTTAGTGTAGAAGGTGTTCTGTGAGCTCTGTCAGTGGCTGTATTGCCCCCTTGTTCTAGAATCTCTGGGCAATTTTCTTTGATTATATCTTGTATCACCATGTCCAGTTTGGTGTTTATTTCTGGCTTTTCTGGGAGTCCAATTATTCTTAAATTATCCCTTCTCCCCCTATTTTCCAGATCTATCACCTTGTCGGTGAGATATTTTATGTTCTCTTCTAATTTCTTGGTATTTTGGCTTTGCTTTATTGATTCTTGCTCTTTTACACGATCGTTGTCTTCCAGCTGCCTGATTCTGGCCTTTAAAGCCTGGTTTTCTTTTACAGTTTGGTCAAACTGGTTTTGTAGATGCGTGAATTTCTTTTGCATTATTTCCAACTTTTCCTCCCAGAAGGCTTCCATCTTTTTGGTCATTTCTGATTCAAATTCTTCATAGGTTTGTGGAGAGTTTCCATTTCCTTTGGAAGGTTTTGGAGCATTTTCTTTTATATTTTCTTCTATCTGCTCTGTATTTTGTATTTTGGCTCCATAGAATGTGTCCAAAGTCGCCCCTTTCTTCTTATTTTTCTTGGTATTTTGGGGCTTCTGTGCTTCTGTGGAGTTTTCCATCTCTGAATGTGGAGGATTGGCTTTTCTTGTCTCTGTCTGGTGTTCAGAGGCTTTAGTCCTGGGCAGATGGTTCTATGACTTTCCCTGGGTTAAACTGAATATGCCTCACTGGAACTGGAATGGAAGGGTCGGACCACGTTGCTTTCAGGAAGTTGCCTTCAGAATCGCTGGCCGTGAGGCTGTTTCGTTGGCCTTCGGGGGGATGGGCTGCAGCTAACCCAAGCTCCGAGAGCAAGGACTTTCACTGAGACTTGGATAGCAGGATCCAGCCCGTGAGGCTGTCTTGCCCGCCCTGAGGGTTGCTGTTGTTTCGACCAGCTCTCTGCAGCGGAAGCCCCAGGCAGTAACTTTCACCGGGACTGTAGAAGGCCCTGAGGGTTCTGCTCTCTGAGCCCAGCCGGCAGGGCTGCGGCTTCCGGGAGCCTTGGACTCTGCGCTCCTACCCCTGAGGTCCGAGGGATCTCGGGTTCTGGCTTTTGAGGGGAGCCGTACCTTTTGAACCGGGTCCAGGTCCAGGAGGAGGGTTCCCAGGGTCTGTGCTGTTGATCGTTTTGAATTTCGGCGCCTTAGGAGCTTATAGTTTGAGATCGGTCGGGAAGGTTTTTCCGGAGATCTGAACTTGAGCTTTCTCTAAGCCGCCATCTTAACCGGAAGTCTAATGTGCATTTTTAAAAACGTTTATAGAATTAAAGTGATCAAACAAATTAAGGGTTTTCCAAAGAAAGTTAAGAACTAGATTTTTTCAAAAGATGACCTGCCATAAAATAATTTATTAATGCAGTGAAAGTTAGATTTTTCAAATGTCAGTCCTGTCTTCCAAATTGTACCTTAAGTGTGGAAATAATATACATTAGTACCTCTTGTAATCAAAGGCTGTACATGCTCTAGGGGAAACTGAATAAGGGTTGGAATGGTGATGGGGAACTTCAGTATTACCAAGGTACTTAGAAACGTGTTCTTAATAATAACTCGAATAGAAAAGGCCTTTTAAAGACATATTGCCCTGACCAAATGTGTGATATCATTGAAATGAACCATCAGTCCCACAATTCTAAAAATTTAATTTTTGATCTTACTACAGATCAGTATTTCATCTCTCTTCCTCCCCCTCCCATGCCACCATTTTTAATAAAATGTCATTCTTAAGTAGTTATCTTTTTTTTTTTGAGACAGGGTAGTATAGCATTTCCCACTGTACTTGGAGCCAAGACACAACTAAAACAAGAGCCATATGTGTCATAGGTAGTTGAATCACATTACCTGTCTGAGCGTCAGATTCCTCATCAGTAAAATGGACTTAATGCCTTTAGTACCTTCTTCATAGAGTCCTTGTAAGACTCAAATGAAATGATGTATGAAAAGTAAAGTCATATTCATTTTCATTTCATATGTATTTGCACAATGCACAGAGACACTATACAATGCCTGAGAATCACTCTAAATACCTGCTAGGACTCCAGTTTCTTGAAATAATGGGTGACAGAGATAAGCCTTTTCCATTTATAGGTTAGCTATTGATTTTTATATCTTGTCAATTATAGATCAAGGATATTGCAATAAACCTGATAAGGTAAAAAAAAAATAAATGTCATAAAGACAGGCAAAAAAAAACAGGGAAAGGGGTAAAAAAAGGACAGCTTTGAACAGCAAAGGATTTTTTTTGGGTGCACAAAACTGTGAAGCCCATAAAAAAATTCAATGGGAAGTTGGAAAGATTTCTCATTACCAGCCTTGAGGCAATCCAAGCATTTTATTTTTTTAAGCTGTCATAAACTGACAAAGATATGAGATGGATTACATTGTAATGTACACCTAGTGGGAAAATGAAGCAAAGAATGAAATGGTCCATATCTGAAGGGGAAAAAAAGCCCTGCAGAGTTATACACAGGCTAAATGTCTCTAGGATTTCAGTAAAGCTTTAGATCTAATGGAATTAATGCCAACTTTGCAGCAGTTTTTCTTCTAAGGACTGTATTATCTTTCAGAATTCTATCATTTACATTGACTAATCCATTCATCCAATAAATTTGAAATAAATAAATTGGGACACCTAGCAGTATAGTTATTAGAGATTGGGTCCTGGAGTCAGGAAGATCTTAGTTAATATCTGGCTTTAGACACTTAATAGTCATATGACCCTGGGTAAGTCATTTAACCTCTATTTGCCTTAGTTTCCATATATATATAAAATGGAGGTGATAATAGTACTGGCTTTGCAGGGTTTTTATGAGAACAAAATAAAATCATATTTGTAAAGTGTTTAGCACAGTACCTGATACATGGTAAGCACTATGTAAACAATAGCTATTTTTATTATTATATTATTAATATTAAATATATAATATGTGCCAAGTGTTATGCTATATATGAGGAATGCAAAGATTAAAAAAGATTAGTTGCTGCATTTAAGGAGTTTACATTTTCTTAAGGGAGGTGTTGCATAGAAAAATAATACAAATCTTATATCTCTCCAAAATTTACATTCATAGGTGGAGTCCCCTAGTACGTTTTCTATTCCAAGTTCAAGGTTTTTACTCTTAAAACCATAATTTTTAATCCCCTATCAGTGCATCCATTACCTTGACTCCAGTCATCCAGAGAACATACTTAGCTCAAAGAAAAGGCATTTAGTGAAATAATATAGTATAAACAAGAGTAAGAAAACATTCTCTGCCAAAACTGTGGTACCATCTTTCTACCTGCATACAGCATCACTGGGAAGAATCCACATATTGGAAGACACATGTGACAGAGGCAAATCACACCCTAAGATTACATGGCTCTATTTCTCATCTTTCTCATCATCCGGTGGTCCTCTCCCCCTGGGCACTGAATCTCTCTTTGTAGATTGCTTAGCTGTGCTCCCTGGGCTCTTTTTCTAGAGTCCAGTTTGTCTCCACAGATGGAATCTCTGGGCATGCCTGTCTCCTACTGGGCAAGATACTCTGTGCAAGGTATCTTTGGTGATAAAGAGGGAGGGAATGTTTCAGTAGTACTCTTCTTTCATACCTGGTTTTCTCTTCAAATGCAAGGGATGAATCTCTCCCACCTTGTAGTGCTAGTCTTGTCTTGACTGATTCTCCAGAAAATTCTCCAGAAAAATTCTCCAAAACTTCTATCTGGAAACCTGGCTGTCTTTTTACATGTCACCAGATAGGTGTGTGACTGATCTTTCAACCATTATGACAAGTTGTCCTATAATTCCATTTAATTGAGAGAACTTCTTTATATTACTTAAGTAGCAAAAATTAGAAATACTTCTCTGTTCTTTTTTTCCCCACAAACAATGAATGAATCACTTCCAGTTTTTCATTCTTTATAATCTACAAATAAGTCAGGCAGGGTATGAGTTATTCAGGATTTCACACACTTTATGAGAGGGAAAGGGTTCATTTGGAATGTGAAGATGGTATATCCTTCTATAAGGTGCAAATTCAATTACCATAACATCTCATGCTTGATGTTACCTTCCAGAAATATCCTGTAATTTGATCAAGTGGCCTGAAAAAATTCAGTTGTTAGGGGATCCCTGCAACTTTTTCCCTCTGCACAAAATATATACAAAGCAAGAGTACTAAACAAGGAGAGTGATCTGAATAGACTTCCTGTAGGAGGTGGCACTTCAGTTTTATTTCGCTATGAGAGCTACATAGTAAAAATGAAGGACAGTGACTCTGACCTTGCTACTTACTAGACAATAATAAAATGAATACCCAACAAAATTAATGTTGAAGTTTATAGATTAAAATCATTGATCCAGATTTTCTCTGTGCACAGTATATTTCTCTGAGTCTGTATTAACACCTTCAACCCATTGGAGTTGATCCAGTAGGTAATATAAAGCTTTTATAATTCATTGAATAAGGAATTGACAGGGTCAGACTTATACTTTAGAAGGAACACAATGGGCAGAATTTCGAGACTTGATTCAGAGAAAATAATTAGAAGTCTATTTCAATAGCCCAATAGGAGTTGATGAGGACATGAGCTAGTAGTAGTCAGGGGAGTAGAGATACAAAAGGTATTAGAGAGGTAGAAAAAATAAAATTTGTCAATTGACATATGGAATGAGTGAAAGGGTAACATTAGAGCCATAAACTTCTTATCATTTTATTTTTTATTTCTAATGGAAAATTTAATGGATAGAAGTAACACAAAATTTTTAAGTTTTTTTTTCCCATTCATTCCAGGGAAGCCACCTTGCTTTTATTTTTATTTTTATTTTTTTAAACCTTTACCTTCCATCTTGGAGACAATATTGTATATTGGCTCCAAGGAAGAAGAGTGGTAAAGGCTAGGCAATGGGGGTCAAGTGACTTGCCCAGGGTCACACAGCTGGGAAGTGTCTGAGGCCAGATTTGAACCTAGGACCTCCCGTCTCTAGGCCTAGCTCTGAATGCTTTAAGCTACCCAACTGCCCCCTGTGTTGTTTTTTTTTTTAATTTTTTCTTTTTTTTTTCAATTCCATCTAAAATTTTTTAATATTCATTTTAAAAATTTGAGTTCTAAATTCCCTTTCTCCATTACTCCTAGCCATCCTTCCTTCCCTTCCCCTTACTGAGATGGCAAACAATCCGATATATATATATATATATATATATATATATATATATATATAAATATATATATATATATATATTACATATACAACCATGTAATGCATTTTTTCATAGTAGTCTTTTGTGAAAGAGATCTCAAATAAAAAATTAAACTGAAATATGATGTTTCAGTAAGCATTCAGACTCCATCAGTTCTTTCTCAAAATACAGATGATGTCTTTCATGAGAGTCTAGGTTTGTCCTGGATAACTACATCTCTAAGAATAATTAGGTCATTCATAGTTTCTCATTAAAACAAACAAACAAACAAACAAACAAAAAAACTATTGCTGTCCCTGTGTACAATGCTTTTCTGGTTTTGCTCACATCAATTTGAAACAGTTCATATTAGTCTTCTCAGATTATTCCAAAATCTTCCTGCTCATCATTTCTCATAACACAATAGTATTCCATCACAATCACAAACCACAGCTTATTTAGTCATTCCCCAAATGATGAGCCACAAAGTTCTGACTAGAAAGATTGTGGTGTCTTCAAAAGAATGGATTTGGATTAGGGGGTAAAAACAGGAGTATACTTGAGCCAGCTCAAATCAGCTCACAAGATCCAGTTGTTAGATTTTCGATGTGAACGTGTCTATTTCAGAAATTAATAAATACTACAAATAGGTAATTTGTTTTTGAATATCTAGACTAAAATTATTGTCAAAATATTATTAATGCAAATTTAATTTAAAAGTATGTCACATGTATTTTTTTAGAAAGTCAGTTGCTAAACATTTACCTGTGTATGTAGTTTATTTCATTTTTAATATATTGGGCTTGAGATGCCAGTGGGACTTCCAATGTGAAGTGGTTAAAAAGCAGTTGGAAATGTATAACTTAAGCTCAAGAAAAGAGATTTTGGCCAGAAATATTGGTCTTGGAATAATTTGCATTGAAAGAATAATAAAATTTATGGGAGCTGATGTGTTTATCATAAGAGAAATCTGTCTATTTTTCTATCTATCTGTCTGTCTATCTATCTATCTATCTATCTATCTATCTATCTATCTATCTATCTATCTATCTATCTATCTTTCTGTCTATCTATCTATCTATCTATCTATCTATCTATCTATCTGTCTGTCTGTCTGTCTGTCTGTCTGTCTGTCTATCTATCTATCTATCTATCTATCTATGGAAGGGGAGAGAGAGACAGAATAAAAGAAAGCATAGGGCAGTCTTATGATACATTAACAGTTAGGACATATGCAATGAAAGGTGAGCCAGGGAAGGAAAATAATGATCAAGTAGACAGGTAAAAGGAGAAATGAAAAATTAGTACCATAAAAAAGTCTGAGAGGAGAGCATATCTAGGAGAGTATGATCAAGAGTGTTAAATGCTGCAAAGAGTTTGAGAAGTATTAAGGAGTAAGAAAAATCCATATATTAATTGTTTAAGAGATCATTTGTAATTTTGGAGAATGTAGTTTCAGTCTAGCCATAACGTCAGGAGTCAGATTACAAAAGGAGGAGGGAAGAAAGTAGCTATACAGATTATAGAGAAAGAGTAGGTTTAAGATAAGTAAGGAATAGGGAGAACTGAAAATATAAAAGGTCACAGCCAGTTTGAAGAATGTTAGTTTTGGAATATTAAATGGGTGAGAGGAAGTAGAGAAACTGAATATAGAAAACTTTTCCCAAGGAATTTGTCTAAAAAACTGGTGAGAGATAAAGGAAACAGCTTCATCCAGGGACTAGTGAGTCTTTTTACTTTTCATTTTTGAAGGGTAGATATATTTCTAGACAGAGAGGGGTCAGTGGACTTTAAGAGATTGATGGTTGGTGAGAAAGAATGATTGGTGTGGTATAATCTGCTGAAGAATATGGCAGGGGGTGCAATTAAGGGTACATTTGGAAGGGTCGCTTCATCAGGTACTGAAAGAAAGGAGGACAGAATAAGGAATTATATAAAGATATTTGGAGATAAAGAGATGAATGTAAGATGTAGAATGAGATCTATTTTTAAACAAAATATCCAATAAAGTTCTTGAATAATGGAATGGGGAAAAGATGTCATGAAAAGATTAAGGAAGAAAGTTTGAAGCAAATTCTAGTGGAAATGGGGAAATTAATTAGAGAAGATAAAATGATTATTTTTTCTTAATTTTCCCTTTTTATTATGAGGAACTTGAGAAAGATCAACAAAGACAAACATCTTTAATATAAGGAAGTACAGAGAAAAGGAACAAAATATGAAAATGTGAATCTTTGTTCCACATAGTTTTTTTGTTTGATATATTTCAGATTTAACATGGTAGTCCCCAAACTGTCATACTTGTATGTATTCGTATCTGAAATTCCTTCTTTTTTTTTGCTTGTTTTGCTTTACCTTTAATGATCCATTGACACTCACATTTATTTCCTTATTAAAAACCTTACCTTCCATCTTAGAATTAATATTGTATATTGTTTCTAAGATAGAAGAGAGTTAAGAGCCAGACAATGGGAGTTGTTACTTGTCTAGAGTCACACAAATAGGAAGTATATGAAGCTAGATTTGAAGCCAGGAGCTCTTGTCTCTAGGTATGGCTCTCAGTCCACTGAGCCAACTAGCTGCCCCTCCTTTTTAAAAATGTCATCTCAGCCTCAACTCTCTTATGCCTTAAATAAAAACTCTGCATTATAAAAACAAATAGCATCACATAAAACAAATGTATACACTAGCTGTGTCTGAAAATTTATGTCTGATTCCATATTTTTTGCTAAGAAATAAGAAATGTCAAGTTTTCTGTACTCATAATTTTTCTTTACATTGATCATAGCTCTTAAAAATTTAAGTCATTTTCCTTTACAATGTGATAAACATCACTGGTTCTGCCTACTTCACTCTGCAACAATTCATAAAAGTCCTCCTAGATTTTTCATCATTTCTTATTGCAGAAAGATATTTCATTACATTTATATATTATAATTTCTTCAGCCATTCCCCAGGTTATGAATACCGGCTTGGTTTCCAGTTCTTTATTACAACAAAATGATGATATAAATATTTTTGCATCTAAGGGTCCATTCCCTCTAAAAGGATTATATAATTTAAGTGAGGGCTTAGTTGAGATTAGATGTTATAAATTTGTAGTGGATTAAGTTTAGTTTTGTAATTTCTTCCAACTCTATTTAGCAGCACAAGTGTAGGAGCAGAGGGAAAAAACAGGACTGGAGTTTGATGAGGTACCAGCTTAGAGAAGATAAGGGTTTAGGGAGAACAAGAGATTCAAGAGCATAGAAGAGCAAAGGAGTTGAACTGGTTAACTCAACAGTTCAGATTCAGGGAGGAGAAAAATGAGACCAGAGCAGTAATGATAGATTGGGAGAATACTGACGGTTATAGATATTGCAGATTCTTTTGAGAACAAATAATAGGATTGGGAGGAATAAGACAAGGAGAAATGGAGTGATTGGAGGTTGTTCTGGAAATAGCATTTGGGGAGTAAAGAGTATAACAATTCCCTCTTTTGGATCACTGTGTTGGGGAGCATGATACAAATGGCAAGTTAATGGTGGAGAAGTGACTAGGGCTGGGTGGAATAGATGGAAGAAATCCTTCAGGAAGAGGACTAAAATGAAGGCAATTTTGTTAATTATGGAACAAAATTCCAGAGGGGACAGTAGAAGAGGCTCAAGTGAGACATGGCATAAGGTTCAACTGTGCTGAATCAGGATAGGAGAATGGGAAGTCAGGGTTGGGGAAGGATCTGGTTTATGTTGGGCAGTTAGTGATTCATCAATAGAAAGAGTAGGAGGAAAAAAACAAGGTAATAGTTATTGGTTTTCCTAGGAGTGGAAATTAGTGGCCCAGTTTGGTCACAAAGGTCTTCACAATAAAATTGTTTTTCTCCAGTTAATTATCTGTCTTCTAGGATTAGAACCCAGATCACTTGACTTTCTATTCTTCTTTGGTTATAAGTACTTTGTAAAGTCAACCTCTCTCTGCTTTTTGGAGCTATTTTCACAATAGCCAATAGGGATATTTAGTAATATTGAGGAAAATAGCAAAATTATAAAAACATCTTTACTAACTTATTAATATAATTAAAGGAAAAGGTGTAAAAATCATTAAAATTATTAAATTTCTATATTGTAAATAAGGACTTCACTGTATCACTCTCTTCCCCCATCCCCAATTTTTTCTTAGTTTCACCAAGCATATGATTTTTAAAAATATTGTCTCTTCAATGCAGTTTTGAAAGTATGCACATTTTCAAAACTAAAGTAAATGACATCTATGCTTCTGATGCTTTTTGGCAAGTGGCTATGTCGTAAAATGTTTTATTGCTAACTCTTTTGGCAATATACTATTTTATTTGGCCACTTTATGTATGAATGCTTGTCTATATGCATGATTGTATGTATACGTGTGTATATATTTATACATTACCATTGAATACCAAATACCCACATGACAGTTCTGATGCATATAATTTTATTCCATTTTAGGAACTCCCAGATTCCCTCCAAGAACAGACCTATCTGAAAGAATGGCACATAGAAAACACCCTCATTCATACTATCCCTACTTATATTCAACTCTTTCGGGAAATGAGAATTCTGGATTTACCAAAAAACCAAATTACACATCTTCCCACCGAAATTGGTATGTGATTGAGCTACTGCAATTTGACGTCTCCTTAGGGGTGAGCAGACAATTATATCACTATATGTTGTTTTGGTTAAGGCTTTTCAACCTCTCTCTTTAGATGACTATTTTCAGAATGTAGATAGGTTAATTTTATAGATTCCTATATTCCACCCATATAGACCATTTATAGTATCTCTATTGTTTTCCTTAGTTTATGAGAAATAGATACGTGCCAGTTTAGAGATGTGATGGCAACAATGATTCTTTCACTAAGCATATCCTCTCCATGTGTTATGAAAGGATTTCTGGATTGGGAATCAGGTAGACCTGGGAATGAATCCCATCTCCAACACTTATTAGCTAAGTGACTATAGGCAGGTTTTTAACCTTTCTGAGACTCTGTCTTCTCATTTGTAAATTGAAGTTAATGATACTAGTAGCATGTCACTCACAAGGTTCTTGTGAAAGCTCAAAGAAAATAATGCACATAGCCAATAGTCAATAAACATTTAGTAGGTGCCTACTATGTGCGAAGCACTAGGAGTACAAAGAAGAGTTTCTGCCTCCAAGGAGCCTGTAATTTATTGGGGGGAGACAACATACAAAAGAAAGCTGAAGAGTGAAGGGGGCTCAGGGAGAAGGCACTCGTCATGGGGACATGGTAGGGAAGTCAAAGAAGTCCAGAATGGATGCTTCTAGAGAATTCAACAGGTTCAAAATGATTGCAGGAGGATGGGAAATGGAATCTCTGAATAATAAATCATCTTGCAATTTTACTGTGAAATAAAATGCCAGCTATTATTATTACTATTATTTATATATAATTTTTAAGCCTACAAAGATTTTTCTTCACAACAATCTTGTAAGGTAGATTGTATAAGCATGTTATTATTATTATTATTTTAATTAAAAAATTAGGAAACAGATTTAGATCAGTTTTTCCAAGTTCAAATTTGCACAGTTAGTAAGTAGATGAATTGAGGATAGATCCTGGGTCTCCCATCTCCAAGTTCATTGCTTCTTTAGTTATAATAAAGTAATAGCATTACCTCTTTTAGTAATAGTAATATTTCCCATTATAGAGACTATTCTGTAACCCACAAATATCATGAATAAGTGTACCTATTTTATATAACATGACATAGATGATTTATCATATTAGACTCTTAGTGGGACCAGAATTGTACTGTTTGTTTGTGTTTGCATCCTTACTGTCCCTATTGATCATGAACTCTTTTATACTAGGTAGCCTGAAATGTAGGGTATAACCAAAAGGAAGTCCCAGAACCATAGTCACCCTGATGTACTTTTAGTGACTACAATTTTTAACTGAAGCCAGGAGAGTGAAAAAGTCTTATCATAGGAGAGCTTAGTGATGAGGTTTAGAGGATATATCTTTGATTTTGTTTGAGGAAATCTCATTCTGCCTCTCAAATTGGTGCAAACATCCCCAGAGAGTAACTGGTTCATATATGTTTTTGCTTTGATTTTGCTAGTACAAAAGAATTTGACTGATATTAAAGGACTCCTTGATGGGTCCAAACAAACCAGTGGAGATGGAATTTGCTTCCAGGTATACCTGACTCCAAATCTGAGTATTAGGGATTTGCTTGAGCTTTTGTGAGCAAAAAGATGTTTTGGTCTAGTTGGTCATTATGTTAAAGAGATCAACACAACAGTATTTTGTCATAGTTCTATATCAAACTTGTTCATCCATGTCCTAACTTTTGTGTGAACCTTAGATTCACGTTCCTTCTTAGCACAGTATTTTAAGACTGGAAGCTACAAAAGTCTGAGTAGAAGGTAGAAAAGAGGAGAAATATACAGATCTATTTTAGATCATGTCTAGTTTTGAAGTATAGAAAGACTAAATATCTGAAGGTTTGCAACATCTGAAGTTGATGGATTATTTAGCCATGGTCAAAAACCAGATAAATTTAATTAGTTTGATTCAGCATTCTTTTACATGCCCACTACAAGGTAATGTGCTGGGTTCATTGTTTATAAAGGGGAAAAACAATTTCTTATTGGAGAAACCACATATACATTGCTATTCTCTCTATAAATGAAAATGGAAGAAATAAAGAAATTAAAGCTAAATATAAGGATGTCTCCTTGGAAAGGAAGGGAAAAAGTTGAGTTAGTTTCATCAAACAAGTTAGCAAAAATATAATTTCATAGTATACTTCCTCATCTTATCTTGAATTACTTATTATGAGCCTGGGCAAAAAGACTGTCCTGAAGATGATGGAAGGGAGAAAGTTTCTCATAATGGATAGAGTTTTGGTTTTGAGTCAGGAAGACTTGTATTTGAATACTTCTCCCCACACTAACAAACTGTGTGACTGTGGACAAGTTTCTTCACCTCTCAACCTCAATTTCTTCATCCGCAAATTGGAGATAATAATAACACCAAATTCACAGGCTTTCATGAGGATCAAATGAAATAATATGGGTTAAGCACTTCACAAACCATAAAGTTCTACATATACTATAAATATATTAAAATAACTGTACCTCGTGCAACACATAACTGCTGTAGGTGATACAGTAAAGAAATTAGATGGAAAAATCTAAGATCCTGCAACTAAACTAATGTACTCCTTAATGCATGATGACTTCACTGAGGCGGGCAAAAGGAAAATGATGAAAACCATACTGGAAAACATCATATGGGATCAAGAAATGAGAGATGTGAAAACCTCCTCAAGAGATTCACATCTATAAATTAAGAATGCTTTTTCCTATAAGAAAATTGCATGTAACAAATCTTGAGCAACATATACTATAAGCAAATGAGCAACTTCTTAATAGAAAAGAAATCTCTCATTACTGAAATCGGAATAATTTCTCTGTGGCTACAAATTATGAGAAAAGAATCATGGCACTTACGGAAAACAAAAAGAGTAGCTGGATCTGGTCACATAAGAATAAATTTATATTGGATACAATGCATTTTAAAGGATTTTGTTGACTGAAGATGATATAATGGAATGAGAAAAGTGCTGGGTTTGACATTAGAGTGTTTGGGTTAGAATCCTGATGTGGTTACTATCTCTGTGACCTTGGGCGAGTACCCAAACCCCTCTGAGCTTGTTTCTCTATCTATCAGATGAGGGGTTGGAACTAGATGACCTTTAAGGTACATTTTGACTCTAAAGTAATGATACTATAGTTTTTAAGGTGTATCAAAGTGGAGAAAGAATCATTCAAATCCATCAACAAGAATTTATTAAGAAATTGCATTTAATTTTGATTAAAAAATCTTTTCATTCCATCCTCCCCTACAGCAGTGTAGGTTCTGGGCAAATGATATGTACATGAGTCTATTTAGTAACACCAGCCCCAACTCATCTCTGCCACTGAATTGTTTCTTTATTCTCTTTCTCTTGACTTTCAAAGGCAGTCTAATGGCTAGCCCAAGAATAATATCAATAAATTAGCAAAATGGCAGCTCTAATTGCCAAATCGCTACCCCAAAATAAAATAGGACAAACATCTTCCATAGTCTAGTTTTTCTTCACACAATCTAAACAGTGAACTTACAGTTTTAAAGTAAATTACCATTGATGGTCATGTAATTTACTAGTAATATCAAATAAAAAATGTTGATAAACTTTCAATGCATGGTCAGTTGTGAGGGGCTCACCCTAGAATTCCATTTTCCCCTTTCCTCCCCCTTTCTCATAATTAGTCTGACAAATGCAATTGAGATTTGAATTCTGAGAGGGCATTTTCTAAACACTGTACTCTGAGAAAGGAGCTGTTGACTAGTTTTTTTTTTCCCTTGCCAACTGACAAATATTTTGCTTTGATCCTGCTCTCAGCTTCAAGCCATGTTTACTACCACCCCCATCTTGTCCCTTTTCCACATTGGGCTTGTCATTCCATTTGCTCAAGTCTCATATTCATTCTCATCTATTTGTGACTGGCTTTTCACCTCTCTGCGTCTGTTTTCTGGATTCCCAAAACTTTGGCAGAAGTTTTTTCCCTGAAGACTACAAGAATTACTAAGCAAACCAAGCTTTTCTGGATGACTGAAAATACAAATCCCAGGATTCTTTATGTCCCAGGAAAGTTCTTGGGATTCTGGGGATGCCTTCTAAAATCTCTGTGATCACAGATCTTGGCAACTCAGGGCTCTATTCCTTCCTGTACCCAGAATTTTGCAGTCCTTAAAGAACACTGGAAATCTGTAAATGTATATCATTAATAATATAACTTCAACATCCATTATAAAAGGAATGGCTATCACCCATCACAATCAACTGGCACAGTTAGTATTATTAGTGTATGCAATAGGCACAGCACAATGCAAAGCACCACAAGGCATGCTACTTTAGTGGCACATAGAACATATTACATGTACATTTTAGAATTGTAGATGCTTGTTTGTATTATAAAAAGAATGAAAAAGAGTCAAGAATGCAATGTAAAAGCTAGGAAGAGCAATATCAAGATGCTTTTCTAATGATAATGTATGCATGATAATTAGCTTATATAAAAATAAAGTCAGTCAGTAAATTAACATGATTAAGTACCTAGTAGGTGCAGGCACTGCACTAAGTGCTGTGGATCAAATATGAAAAAAATAAAGTTGATCCCTGTTCACAAGGAAGTTATCATCTAATGAGGGGAAACAACACACCAAAGGAACCTGAAAAATATGAGAGAATTGAAGGGAGGGAGAAGTCTGTCAAAAAATCCGAATGTATTTGTTTTTTTTATTTTTTTAAGTTTTGGAAATTTTTATTTAATTAATTAATTTAGAATATTTCTTTCCCATGGTTACAAGATTCATGTTCTTTCTCTCCCCTCCTCCCAAACCCTTTCCCATAGCCAATGCACAATTCCTCTGGGTTTTACATGTATCATTGATCAAAACCCATTTCCATATTATTTCTATTTCCAATGAGTGATCATTTAGAGTCTACATCCCCAATCAGATCCCCATCAATCCATGCAATCAAATGTATTGCTGCCAGGTGAGGAACAAGATGTCAGAGATGAGCTTTCTGCTTACATGGCCCCAACAACCCTCCTTCAGAAATGCAGAGTATTGAAGAATCAGAATACTAGAGAAGATACAATCTCAAACAACAAATTGTGCACAGTTAGCAGATATAATTGTGGTGCATTCGAGTCTCTGACAATAGTTAGAATGGATAATGTATGATTGCTGTATCTTGGGAAATTCTATGCAAAACAGACATACACTGAATGGTCAACCAGTATCATTGACTTGCTGAGTCTGATTTCCCTATTTCTCCAACTATTTCATGTTACTCTTGTCACTAGTTGTTTGGTTGAAGCATTTTTAGGTTAGATCCCTTGGTATAGATCCAAACTTTTTATATTTGTACCAGAAGTGGTTAATGAGTAGATCATCATTTTCATCAGAGCAGTATTTCTAAATGTTATAGGTTGTTACTATATTCCAGGGTTCTCTATAGCTAGAAATTTGCTCCCTTAGGGTTCAGCTTTCCAATCATCTCCCAACAGAAATCCCATTCAGTTCTAGGGAAGATTTTTATGTTTCTTCACAGGGTTTTTCACTCAACAAAATACTTTATTCTGAGCTATCACCTGGCTCTGACAGATCTTTTATAGCTGGTAGATATTCTTTTTTCCTTAAAGTTTGTTAGATAATTGGCCATAATTTCTTTCCTTCTGATTATCAAGGGGTCTTACTTCTATAGTTAATAGATGGTTCCAATTGATGGTCTTTGTAGGTCCCCATCACTTTCTGGAACTATTTTTAAAAATTGATAAGTTGAATAGTCTCTTATCAAATTGATATAGAATCATTTCCTCTAGATGTGCTAATTCCTGTTATCTTAACACAAGGTTTCTAGCAAAACTGCTACTTTGAGGCAGTTCTTGCCTACATTCCAGACTCCTACACCCTGAAATTGATATCCAGAATCTTCTAGAGACCTGAGAATAACAGCCCTGGCCAGCCAAATCCCAGCAATAAAATTTGACTAAGTTGACCTCAAAGTTAAGAGTAGTCAGGAAGTTATAGAAGTAAAAGTTAACAAATATAAGTAGATGTAGTAGAGTCGGTCTTAAGAACCAGTACACCTATAGGAGTCTTTTTAATTTGTGAAATTATTTACCTTTCTATTTGTTACTGTAAACCATTCCTCATATATGTATCCTTCATATACATCCTTTTAATATTCCATAGGGAAGTCCTTTTAAATTACATAAGAGTCTAATGCTTTTTATAAAACAACAGAGGGAAGGGAAGGTTAAAGGAATCATTTCTGGTCTTCCTGAAGAGGACATCAATGAGTCAGATTTCTAGTAGATAAAACAGTTAGTGTCTGGATCCTGTTGTACCCCATGGCAGAAAAACAAGTAAGCCATGACTTCTGCCCAACATTTTGACTGTTGGAAGGGATGATATTGTTGTTTTGGGGATGAGCAGCTTAACACAGATGTATCTAACTGGGAGGCAATACAGATGTGTCAAGTCCATCACTGAATGAGAGAATGCTAATAGTTGAGACCAGAAATTCTTGACCTGGGGTCCAAGAATCCCTAAGGGAAGGGCATGTTGGCAAATCTTCAATAAGGTTCTCTGAAAAGCAGAATTCTGAACTAGCAGAATACAAATTTATAATACTTCTCCCATTACTTTCTCATTTCTAAGTAATCCACAAAATAATAAATTAAGCCTTGATTTGAAATGTTTGAAATGTTTCAAAGATGTAAATACTCAAAACTAAAATAATTAACAATCACCTTTCTCTTGCCAGTTTGAGCTGGCTCTAGAATGCCCTTGGCTTAAGGAGATTGCCGTGGATCTGTGAATTTATACTCATTTGTGCCCACACACAGCATATATGTGAATTATACACACATATATGTTCATTGTATATGCATAAAACATGGATATATTATACATGCATAAAACATATTGCTAGGTAACTAGATAACTATCTTAGAGTCCTGTGTATTTATTTTATCCATTTAAATCATTATTCTAAAGAAGATTTCACTAGATTGTTAAAGAAGTCTATGATACAATAAAAGTTAAGAAACCCTGGTTTAGGTTTATGTTGGGAAAAGACAGGAACTGACAGACAGATAAGTCTTTAAATGAACTGACAGAAAGGAATTTGTCTCTAGATTCTCGACAGTTCTTTTCCTGATCATTTTAGAAAGGACATGAAAAGAAATATTTTAGGAATCAGAGCTTCAAATGAAAATTTGCTTTTCCATATAAATCATTCTTCCAGTTGTTTCCTCTCCCCCACCCCAATAACACAAAACAAAGCAAACAAATGAGCACCTGCAGCAGAGGGATGCAGGATTTTCCCTGCAGTCCTTCAGGCACATGTACTACAAGTAAGACATCCTTTAATGAGCTAACCCCTCTTGCTGTCCAAGCCAATGTTCAAACTGAGGTTTAGAAAACAAACTCCATTTCCTAAAGGAAATCAACCTGAAGGGAGTGTTTACCAGATCATCTTATCTGTGTGTCTGTAGACTCTCGTATATGAACAGTATATTCCTTTTTAATAGCCTTGGATCAAGTCAAGATGACCACTGGGGTTGAATGCCCCTGTTTCACAAAGCTACATTAATTTTCAGATAGTAGTAGAGATAATAGGATCCCATTGTGCCTGCTGCTGAATCTGTTGCTTGTAAAAAGGCCTGAAGTCTGGAATGTATTATATCAACTGGCAGTCTGTGCTGAGTGCCTCTAGACTGGTGGAGAAGCACTGTTCCAAATTGAGACAGGCAGACAGAACTGAATGTGGGGAACCTGACTTTGTTATACTTGGCCCCCAGCAGGACTATTATCCCTTTCCAATGATAAGTTTTGAAATCCAACATTTTCCCTTCTGTTTCCTCCCAAAAGATATTTAGATTTGAGAATTTCTCACTTCTTTCCCATCTGACTTCCCACTTTGTATCCATCGTTAGAAAAAATGATGAAGGATAATGCATTTCTATTTTAATATTGTTAATAGAATTTAGTAAAAAATAATTAGTGAATTAGATTTTTTCTAGCATTGAAAAATATCCCAGTTCTCTTTATTCATCATTTCTGTAACCTCAGACAAGAGTTTAAGTTTCCTCATCTATCAAATGAGGGGGGTTGGGTTAAATGCTCTCCTTGGTCTCTACCAGATTCAATTTTACAATCCTATATGTTGCTTGAATTATTCCTACAAAAGTAACTTTGGTAGGCAGGCTGACAATAACACTGATGGGCTTGCATCATAACCAAGCTGACTAGTCAGACCTCTTTGCCTTATAAGGTATGAGCAGAGGTAAATAAAAACAAAAGACTGACCAAAACATTCATTGACATCTTCAGGATAATTATTTATGCTTTGGATAATTGTCTTAACTTTCTTTTTTGTTTCCATTTTCTTTTAAACTTGATAAGCATTTCAGGAGTAGTGGTGATGGCTCCACTTTAGTCTTATACCATTGGTTCTCTCTTCTAGAGGATTCCCTTTGGCAAGGATGAACCACTTTTTTAGATTCTTCTTTGTCTGAAAACACATCTTCTATGAGGCATGATTACATTAATTGGATAGTCTTTGGGCTATTCCAACAGACTCAATATTGTGCAGTATTAATCTGGTAGAACTGTTGCTCAAGGTCATGGGTTTAAGCCAATGAAGAAGTCTTGACTCTCTGTTTGGTTGATTTAGGCTGTTTATTGACAGAATATTTGGCAGAACCTTGTTTCCTTATCTGTAGCTATATCTGAACCTCAATTACCCAGTAATGTTGTAAGACTCAAAGGAGATAATCAACATAAAAAACTAAAGCACTTTGGAAACCTAAAATGGCAATGCAAATGACAGTTATTTATTATTATTGTTATAAAATTCACCTACATTACTAGGTCTTCTAGTCAGGTAATGATTTCATTTTCTGAATTTCTACAATAATCCTGATGAACTCAAACACTATTTATAGAGTGATACAGGGATCTGTTGGTAAATATTTAACAACTCGGCTCTCTAGAAAGAAAGAAGAAATATATGCACACACACTTTTAAATTTAATCTGCATTATTAATACTTTATTAACTCTAGATAATCAGCAAGACAACAAATCAAGCTTTGATTTGTAGACATTTCTGAATCCTGAGATTTAATGCTGATATTAAAATTTTAACAATTGGATCTTACAGGTTTGAGCTGGTTCCAGTACTCTGCTGGGTATATCACATCCAAAAATCTACTTCAGACAAAAGATGGCAGAGCATTTAGTTAGATGACAGGAGAGCATGCTGCTTAGTATTATAACTCACTTTAGAATCTGGGTTAACAAGGATCATTCTCTGGCCTTGCTTAACTATTTTGTCCAAAGCAAAGTAAAGGCAGGATACTGGAGGGTGGAGGGTTTTTGTTAACATGAATCAGCAAATGCTATGACTAAAAAATCAGCCTTTGTCATTATAGAGAAAAGCTGTGTAGTTTCACAAAGCAAAGAAAAGCTTTATGGGATGCTCTAATCATAGTACTTTAATGGGAGAGCTCTCAAATGAAGGAACACATGGGATTTATTTTTTTAAAGCCAGAGCATAAAGTTATATATTAATCAGATTATGGATTTAATGCTCATTTTACTTAACTATTATTTGTCTTAGAATAGGAGTCTTCACTGAATCTGACAGAGGTTACAGGCACACAAGGGAGCATTTTCAAGGAAGGAAAAGGATAGATGCCCATGAATGATGGTGTCTTAAGTCATGATACAGTGACATTTGACACAAAAAGTTTCTGCTCCCAGAAGCTTTTAATAGCCAGGTCCTCAGAACTGCCACCGATAGGGCAGCAATAAAAAACTCTCCATCTTTTGCTAAACAAGAATGTTGTAGTAGCAGCCCAGACTTTCCCAAAGATGCTTATTGGATTACGAATTTGGCCCCATTTCAACTTCTCCTGTAGAACCCTATTTTCTTTTTTAAAATAGCTTTTTATTGATGTCTTTTGTTTTACATCATCCTGAAATCCCTCCCTTTCCCCTCCCAGTGAGTCACCTCATGTAATATATAGCATTTTTGAAAGACAAAGAAGAAAAAGAGGGAAAAAATCAGTGTAACTGATCAAAACCCTGAAAAAGCTAAGCTTGCATCTCTGAGAAGCAAGCAGCTTCTTGACCTCCAAGCAATAACATAAAAGAGCCAGAGGAGTGGTCAGTGGAGGGAAAGATCATTTAGGAAGAGCCCGTGGAAGGTCAAAGTGTCAAAGGAGTCAGGGATTTGCTGCTTATGGTTACTAAGGCAACAATCTGTCAACATCATAGCAGCAGGAGAGGGGTCCCTGGTTCAGCTGTCTTCATCCTTTCCTTCTTTCGCTGAAGGTCTTTCTAACTCTCTAACCTCTTGCTGAGGACTTTGCTTTCCTTTTCTATCTCATGTATATTTGTTTGTTTCATTTTATTATTTTTTTCTCTTTAAAACCTTGTTTCCATTTCTTTTAGGAACATAAATTGTCCATTACAACAAGAGTACAGAGAGGCATTTCTTGGGTCCAATAACTGTTGTTCAGTAACGAGTCCAGTTATTAAAGAGTTCCAATTGCCCTATCCCTATTGTCCAGCCCGCTTAGATGCAAAGAAGAAAAACAAATAAAATTTGAACACAGTTAACAATCAAAGACCATCATATCATTATACAGCATCTCTCTGCTGTTCTTTTTAAATCTTCGTGATGTCTCTGTTGTCACTTTAGAATTTAAGCTGTGAAATGATAACTTTAGTCAAAAGGATTTAGAGTTTAAATGGATCTTAAATATCATCAAATCATCTCCAAGCCATTTTACAGATGAGCAAAATGAGGCCTAAAGTAGTGAAATGATTTCCTAGGGTCTCACAATTATTAATAGAGTCAGTATTAACACCTGAATTCTCTGGTTCTAACTCTAGGGCAATTTCAATTACATTATATCCCTACATGGGTATAGAAATTGCTTAGTAAACTAATTTCTACATTCTTTTTTTATTTATGGAGATACATTTAAAATTATTTTTAAAAATTCAAGTATGGATTTCAGAGAATTGTGGGAAGACTTGTATGAACTGACCAAGAAGTGAACAGACCCAGGAGAAACAATTTGCTTAACAACAGAAATAAAAAGAATTCTGAAAGAAAAAGAAAAGTTTGAGTATCGAAGATAAATTTTTTTTCTATAATGAAGAAGGTGGAAACATGATAACATTTTCCTCTTGTAAAATGTCACAGGTATGAGGACATAACATGGCACTTAGAATTAGTTAACTGTGAGTTCATATCTTTTTTCAGAAATTTCACCTCTCCCTCAGTTTACTCATCAATGAATTGGTGGTAATTCTAGAACCTACTTTCTGGGGGCAATTGAGAGGAATTAACAAGATAATATTTTTAAGCATTTCGCAACCTTTAATGTTATATAAATACTTGTCATTGTTATTATATCCAGTGAATTCTAAAAGTGTGTGAGGCAGAAATATAGAGAATCAAGAACTTCTGGATCTCTTATGGAAATTCCAGCAATAGAAGACCTATTAGTTTACCTTGGCAAAGCTCTGGAATATATCAGAAGCAATATTAGCTTGAATTTTTATGACATAAAATAAGTTTCATCAGTGAATAAGAAAAAGCTGCTTACATTTCTATAACACTGTATGATTTCAACATCACTTTCCCTTGGCATTTCTGTGTAGTAAGCAGTATTGCCACCCTTATTTATAGATGAGGAAACTGACACAGAGAGAAGGGATGAGGCTTGTTCAATCATATCCAAAGTAATTATTTCTATATCTGTGTGACCCTAGACATATCACTCGACCTTCCTCAACCTGTTTCTTCAACTGTAATGCTTTGAGTTAAGGTTTTTTGACTCCCAGTGCAGTGATTGTTCCAATACACAACACGACCTTCATACGGGGTCATAGATTTAGATCTGAAAAAGGCACTCACTTATTTTCTAATTATATAATATGTTTATATTATACAATTATTATATACATATATATAATATTGTTATATTATATCATTCAATTCTATAATATGGTTGTATTGTATAATTCTTATTCTATTATAGCACTTACTTTCCAAGATTGGTGTGAGAATAAAATGAAATGAAATAGTATTTATAAAAAGCCCAACATACCAGGATTATCCCTACTACTAATAATCAGCTCTAATGGTTTTGTTTTTGAAGGTAAGGCAACTGAGGTCCCAAAAGGGAAGTGACTTGCTCAAAGCCACACATTTATATGGTAAACTTAAGATAGTCATTTAAGTTTTATGATGGCAGATTTAATTTCCATTCCTAATAATATATTCTTTTAATCTCTTGGGTTAACCCTGCTTTATAACCTACTCCAAATCATTATTCTTAAGCATTAATTTGTTTTAAACAATTCTTACTGGCTTAAAATAACACTTAAAATTTGCCTGTTATATTAGCTTTATGAAGTGTTTTAGAAATTATGTCCTTACTTTATAAAAAATGGAATAAAGGGGAAAATATATTCAGGAAAATTTGGTCATGGTCACATGACAAGTGAGTTTTAAAAATACTTCACATTTATATAGCAGCCTTTTAATTTTTAATGCACTTTCACATCTATTATCTTATTTTGTTTCCTGAAGGAAGGAGGGCAAACATTATTATCCTCATTTTTTGACTGAAGAAATTGAAGCACCAAGAGAAGAATTCCTTTAGCTAAAGTCATAGAGTTATTTAAGAATTGAGGTAGGGCCAGAATTCTGGTCCCTTAATTCTTTGCCTAATGATTTTTCCCCAAGGTCATAATGCCATGGCTTAGAACAGCAAGCCTTTACTTCTTTGCATGAACTGGTCATGGCTTAGTCAATGTAGTCATATTATGCTTCTTCTAAGCAAGTATAATTCAAAGAACTTGAAAGAAAACAATTTTAGGATAATCCTTCCAGAAATTTATTGGTCACCAAGGTCTCTGAGCACTTGCCTAAGAGAATAATTCGATTTTCTTGCTAGCCTCTTTTCTGGCTCCTACCATTAGATGGAACAATGGAAAAAGTGCTGGGCTTAGTGTCAGGAAGACCAGAGTTCAAATCCAACCTCAGGTATTTACTAGATGTGTGACCCTGGGCAAGCCACTCAACCTTAGTTGTGTCATTTTCCTCATCTTTAAAATGAGTTTGAGATGGAAATGGCCAACCACTCCAGTATCCTTGCCAAGAAAACCAAATGGTGTTAGGAAGAGTTAGACATGACTGAAAAATGACAATAACAACAACAAAACTGCTCCTATATCATTGGATCTTTTTGGTTCTGTTGCTGCTGAATCCTCCTGACAATCCGTAATCCTTTTATTTTTGGAACATTAGACTAGAGTCTTTGCTCTTCTGGTAGGGGGTGTATTCATATGGTCTTCTATATCTGGCCGTCCTACGCAATGCTTCACTCCATTCCATCCAGATAATCTTTGTGCCATCTACTGAATTACTAGAGAAGTACCATTCTCACATCCCTCTACACCATTTATTTAGTTGGAAATTCCTTCAGCTAGAGAGCACAGTGGATAGAGAGCTAGACCTAAAGTTGGGAGGATGTGGGTTCAAATTTGACCTCAGATTCTTCCTAATTATTTGAGCCTGGGCAAGTCACTAAACTCTATTTGCCTAGCCTGTGTCTTTCAATGTTATAGTTGTGACAAGGACAGAAAGTAAGGGTTAAAAAATAACCCAGCAAGGATAGTATGGTCCACAGGGTCATGAAATGCTAGACATGACTAAATGACTGAACAACACCAATGAAGGAAGCCAGGGAGGTCAAGGATGGGCACAAGAAGGGAGAGAATTCCAGGCATTGGGGACAGAAAATGAAAATCCTCTCATCACTGAACCGAAGAGTATGAATAAGGAAGGAGCAAGATGTAAGAAAACTAGAGAAGTAGGAAAGGGTCAGGTAATTATATAGTCATTGGAATTTATTGAATGAGGTCAGAGGATAAAAATAAATAAGATAATAAAAATTAAATTAAACAAATAAAAATTAGAGGAGAAACTTGTTATTGAAGTGAAATACATGACTTGATAGATAGGAAGTGATGGGATCAAAGGCCTATGAGGAGCTTTTGACATTGAGATATTTTATATTGAAAATATATTGAGATACCGAGACAGCTTGGTGGTATGGTGGATAGAATATTGAATTTGAAGTCAGGAAGACCTTTAATTTAATATGGCCTCAAATAGTAGGTATGTGACTCTGGACAAGTTATGTAACCTCTATTTACCCCGTTTCTTAATCTGTATAATTGGATTAATAAGAGGATTTGCTTCATTTAGTTGTATCAATTGAGATAACATTCAACACTTTGCAGACGTTAACATTATGTGTAAATACTATTGTTATTGTTGTTATTATCACAGTTATGGAAGAAGGTAACCCTCATTCTTAGAACTTGAAGCAAAAAAAAAAGCATGAAGGAGTTTTAGTCTTGGTGGAAGGCAGAAGATATGTGCTAATGGCAGTGACTTTGATATTCTTAATTAAGTTGAAGGTAAGTCTGTTGCTAAGGCTGAGGAGAGTGGAGGAAAAGTTTATGATTTAAAGAAGGAAGAAATAATTTGAAATAGTTACTGTGGGAAGTTTGATAGAAAGTCGATCAGATAGATTTAAAGGATTCCTATGAAGCAATAGATTCACAGGTAGGATTAGAAAGCAGAAATTTGTATTAGATCCAGTCAGCAAGACTGTGTGATTCCCTGTAGTGATGTTTGGCAGTTGGATAATTAAAGTAGATTGGAGATTTAACTCATGGTGAGGATTTGGCAAGTTCTGAATGGATTATATGCAGGATGTTTCAGGTTAGAGTATAGTATATGTTCGAATTTATTAATTCTGTGAAGGACGGAAAGAGCAAAGACCAGAAAAGGGATAATACACTTAGAAAAAGGGAGGAGAAGGGCCAGAAGTCATGATGACCATGAAGAATATGTTTCCAGAGAAATAAGCCAATAGGAAATGAAATCCTCCTGCCTGTCTTGATTGTGGAAACTCCAGACAAGGCTACCCCATGTCTAACCCAGGACACATGTCCAATCCCTCATCTATAGGCTGACCTTTAATAGTCACTCAGTAGATATAGTTTGTTTAAAGCAAATCAACTATTGAGGCAAGAAAAGTAACAATAAAACATTTCCTCTAAAATCTGAGAGATACTCTTGCAAATTGGAGATATACATATACATATCCATGTACCACAAATGGGAAGAGTGGACACATATATGGATCACCTATGGAGAGGCATACCAAGGAGAGAATCTTTCAGGATGGTACAAATGAAGGGGCACACACAAAGGGAACCCATGTAGTACGGCCAGGGAATTTGGCCAAGGAGAGACAATTCATACTCTCATAATATTGGGTCATCAATGTCTTCTAGTAATACTATTATATAAATCATGCTGCCATTTATACCTGATGGGTATAAAATATTCAATGGATATATAGTCTTCACCTGATAGACAGGATGTCCCAAAATTTTTGATGTGTTTTTAATTATCTTTACTAGCTTAAAACTACACTAAGACTTTTGGGACACTGTTCATATTCTTCCCCAGATGTATACCCTCTCTTGGAAGTGTGGTATTTGCTGGGTATTACTACCTGTTGACTGCCTGATGTTATTGCATTGGTATACAAAAATATTATGAGCTACGCTCTACTTCTAGCTTCTTAATTAATCTGGAGTAATTAGCTGTACTTTACCTTTTCCTTATAGAAACAGTGGAATCTGTCATAAGTTAAGTTTTAGACTCCAAGGCTTTCTACAGTTTTTGTTTGTTTATTATATTAATGTTCCCAGATATATCCCTCTTTTCCCTCCCCTCCCCATACTAGAGAAGTCATCATTTGACAAAAAACAAGCACACACACACACACACACACACACACACACACACACACCTATATAAACTATTTCTTGCTTGTTTTGATTTTTGAAATTCTTGGTCTTTAGGATTTGAGCCTATATGAGAGAATGCTTTCTAGCATAGATAGGACTAGCAAATTTATGTGTCTCTCTGTTTAATTTCTAGGAAAGAAATTATACTTAGTAATAATTCATGCAGAGTTTACTTTTCCAGCAAATTGTCAGGGTCACTGGGGTTAGGTTTTTCCCATTTTCTTGGTTCCAAAATTATTTTGTCACATATGCAGATGAGTGGTGGCAGCTAGGGGGTTAGAGAAAAGGAGCACTGAAAAGAATTCTTCCTTCTGTGAAAATTCATTGTCTTCACCTAATTAGCCATATTCCTGACTTCTATCTATAGACAAATAGATAATACATAAATAGATAGATAATAGATGAGGAAGATGATTGATAGGAAACTAGATAGTTGAAAGTAAATGATAGATGAGAGAGAAAGCTAGGTCGATGATAGAAAGAAAATAAAGATGAATGTGAGGGAGAGAGAGAGTGAGAGAGATAGAGATAGAGAGAGAGAGATCAAAGCAAGCATTTTCAGGGTTTGAACCTACTATTTCAAAAGATAAACGCATAAGAAAATATGATTAGAAAGGGGAATTGTAGAGATAAGAATCTAGAAGTTCCTCATGGAATTTGAGGAGGTTATAATGTTTGAAGAAATATAAATGTATATATTGATGCTTCTAAGTAATAGATCCAAGATTGGGGTGGGGAGAAAGAATAAGTGTCAGATACTGAATCACTTGAAAAAGAGAAAGGAATGCTCTGGGGGCTAATAGATCATATTAAGAAAAATTCAGAGATGTTGCAGTAGTTAAGAATGTAGACCTTAAAGAAGACCAAGTCATAATTAAGGAAGAAAATTAAGTTCCCCCCAAATGAATAAAGCTTATCCCCTATAAGGATTGTGAGAACAGGAAAAAAGTGCTTATGTAATGATATTAAATTGCAACAGTTGTAGAAAGAGCCAGAATGATTAAAAACATTGCTGAGAAAAGTACATAAAATGCCTTATGTGTGTAAACAATTCAAAAGGTAATTGGTTTTGTAGGATTCCTAGAATAAATACTTTCTATTCCTTTTGCTGAGTGGGTAGAAGTTAAAAAAATACTTTATCTTCAGCCCACCCTAATATAACATGTATTTATAGCAAGGTATAAATGTGACATAAGCCTCTGATTAGAGCCAATGCCTCCATGGATTGTGCCACATTACTCTTGTAATAGAAACAATTATCTTGATATGTTGGGGAAACCTGAAAATAGAATGAAATATTCACAGAGTCTGAGCTAAACCTTTACTTCCCCTGTTTAAGCTAAATGAAACTTTCAGCAAAACACAGATTTACAGAGTCTGGGCCTAAAGAACTCAGTTAATCTGATCCTACCCCATCACATTCTTAACCTCGCACTGCTGGCTTTCATTACCCTCTGTTGACAGGCACACACTTTTCCCTCATTTTATATGAATCTGTTTCTCTCCATTTTTACTAAATGTCTACCAGATGACAGAAGGGAGTCAGTGAGTCAGTGTAGTTCAGCTGGGCAGGCATAGCAGAGGTCTAGGGTTAAAAAGAGAGAGAGATGGACTTGATTTGTTCTATTCTCATTAATATTCCACATGCCATTAATGATATTATCTTTTAATAGTGGGAACTGATAAAAGATTCTTCATAGAAAGTTCCTGGTTTCATATATATTGTTGGAATTATAGTTCATGTTTCCCATATTGGAATAAATATTTGCCACCCTTGCTCACAGATCTGGTTATTGTTTCCTACAATCTTTTATTTTGAAGCAGTGCTGAAGAAATATTTGTAAATCTATATGTGGGTATATATACATATATGTATGTGTTTGTATATATAGTCAAATCAGTCAATCAATCTCTCTCTCTCTCTCTCTCTATATATATATATAAATGTTTTTGGTAAAGTCTGACGGACATAATCATAATTTCATTTAATTTAGCATTTTTCAATATCAAAGCCATGTGTACACTGGAGAGACATCCAATCCTAACCTCAGAGATTTCTCTCTAGCCCAGGTTAATTTGAGGTAGGATCATAATATGTTAAAATATACTTTGGGCTTAATTTTTCTGAATAACCATCCATCTATGAAAACTAGGTGAAGCTCTAGATTTCTTCCTTGACATTCACCTCAAGAAAGAAAAAGTACTTTCTGTCATCTTCTGGATACCTTAACCTCGAATAGAAAAGAAGATGTTGCCCAAAGGTGGGTGAGGGCACTATTCACTTTAGAGAGGCAAAGCTCATATCCAACTGAGTTAAGTTTGATTATTGACTTTGATCTATCTCTTGGGACCTCAGCCTTTGCCCTATCTACTTCCCTAAGAGTAGAAGGTCTGGAAAAGGTTTTAGGTTGGAGAAAATATTTCTTAATATTTTCAATTTAACCAAAAAAGAAGATTTTAATATGGTTTCAAGACTGGCCTTGATGGTCTTCCCAGCAGGACAAGAAACAGCAGAAATGGCTTCTCTGAGAGATTTCACATGCCCTGGAAGAACCCTGGAAGTTTATTTGCTCTTTCTAGTATAATGATAACAGCTTCTCTGAGCAGAAAATGGCCTGAGGAAATAGGATGAAGCTTCTCAGAACATATATAATAAAGAAATACTGTTAGGGTGTCGTGTGAATTATTTGAGACAACCAACAATTACAATATGAATTACAATATGTATAGTACAATACAATACAATTTTAAAAAGTAATTATTAAGTAGTTACTATGTGTCAGGTGCTGGTTTTAAGTGCTCAGGTTATAAATAAGAAAAAGAAAAATAGTTTCTGCTTTTGACGAGATTACAGTCTAATGGGAGAAGACAACACACAAAAGGAATCCAAAAATGTATGTGTATGTATGTTGGGGGGGGGTGATCAGGAGGGAGTACCAAGTGCAGAGGGCCAGATTGTTCTGTGGAATCCAAACTAGGTAGACCTACTGATGGAAGGTGGAGGATTACCTGGGAAGTTCTGATCCAAATCCTCTGTAAAGGAAAGCTTTAAGAGGAGTCTGATGCCATCCTCCAGACCCTGAAATAAAGGAGAGAGAAAGCTGAGGAGCTGAGAAAATACTGAGAGTCCCCACCCAATGGGATTTCACTTAATTTTGTTATGGCTTCACCTTGTGACAGCAATGATCAGAGCTGTGCTCTTCTATTAATAATGGGCTAACACAGAATATTTTACCTTGACCAGAAGAAACCAGAGTGGGATACAAAAATAATAGAAAGCTCTACCATGAAAGATTAAGAAATTTATTTAAGAGAAGGAGAAAAAAAGATGCTTCATTGGTCTTAGAATTTACATGATTTACATCCAATTAAGTTCTATATATGGAAATCAAGGTTAGATTCTCTTAAAGATATATGACAGGGGGCAGCTGGGTAGCTCAGTGGATTGAGAGCCAGGCCTAGAGATGGGAGGTCCTAGGTTCAAATCTGACCTCAGACACTTCTCAGCTGTGTGACCCTGGGCAAGTCACTTGACCCCCATTGCCTAGCCCTTACCACTCTTCTGCCTTGGAGCCAATACACAGTATTGACTGCAAGACGGAAGGTAAGGGTTTTAAAAAAAAAGATATATGACAAAAATATGTTAACAATATATGATTTGATGATGAAGAATAAAAGAATATATAAAATATTGCAATTCCTTTCTCATACCAAAATCATGTAAATCCATTTTAAAATATATCAGAAGGGCAAAAGGGAACAATTATTTTATTAAGTGTCTACTATGTACCAGGCATTATGCAAAATTGATTTACAGATATGATCTCATTTCATCTTCACAACAGTCCTGTAAGGTAGGTATTACTGCAATCCTCATAGTATAGGTGAAGAAACTAAGGCAGATCGAGGTTAAATGACTTGCCTAGGAGCACCTAGCTAGTTAAGTATCTGAGGCTGGATTTGAATTTGGATTTTCCTAACTTCAGTCCCAATGATCTGTCCACCATGCCACCAACTACAATATTGCATATTAAAAATATTTTAAAGTTATAAAAATTGTAAGCTTCATGATATGTCAAGAGTTGAATGATTATGCTTTGTCCCAGTTATTTTGTCCACTGCTGTAGTTTTTTTAGAGTTGGATACCCTTGTTGCTTGTGGATGCATTTAGAGCCAAGGAGATGACTTTGAAAATAGGTCTATGAATATTTATCTAATGCTGAACTAGAATGCATATTTCCTTGTAAAATTTCCTTAAAATTCTGCTGAGTATACATAATAACCTGGTGAGGCAGTTTGTTTTTTCTCTTTATGGCAATGAGAACATTTGTAAAAATCTCAAAGTTCACAGGTCCCTGGAAAACCCATAAATATTGCAGGAACGCGAAGTTAACTAACTGTAAATTTTAACTCCCACTAGTTTCAGTGAAGTTCTGAACATGGGATGAAAAGTGAACTGGACAAAGAAATGAGATTTCCTCTTAGTGCCCCTTTTGGTAATGCTTTAAAGACCCTCTTTATGCAGCTTAGTAGATTCTTAGTTATCTATAGATGAGACATCCCTCTCCTAGACTGGAAGCTCCCTGGGAGCAGGGACCCTTTTCATTTTCCTCAGCATCTACATCCTAATGCTTATATTTCTAAATAAGAATTGCTGAATTTTGACTTTCGTAATGTGTGCACCTTATACCTACAGAGAAAATATAGATCAGACTTTTGTGGGGAATGATATGATCCCGATTCAAGTTGTCCCAAAATTTCTACTAAAACTTAACACTGTACTAAGACTTTTGGGACACCTAGTATATCTGTAGCCAATCTCTGTCTCTCTGTCTCTCTGTCTCTCTTTCTCTCAAAGTACATAATAATTGAAAACAACAGCAACGAAATGTTGCTGTCAACCAATGTAGAAGGGAACCTGCTTTGCCATTGGATTGCCTCAGATTGTGGCAGGAATTGCTGAGAAGTTAAGAGACTTGTCTAGTGTCATACAGCTAATCTGTGTCAGAGGCAAGATTTGAATACAGGGTTTCCAGAATCTGAAGCCATTACATCAAAATAAGACTTCATGTTTCTAAACAAAATCAATTGAGTGAAGTGAATGCAATTGCTTATTTTTCTTTTTTAAATTCAGTTCAATCCAATAGACATTTTCTGAATGTTTAGCGGTTTCGATAGCTGGAACAAATAGCATCCTCAAAATAAGTAGCAGAAGACATTCTCTCAAATCAATTTCGCAATATATGAGGTGAAAATAATTCAAGAAGTAATTAAAGCAAATTCACATGAGCTAGAGAGGTAATTAGTTATTATAGGCCCATACATGGATCTTATTAACAATGGGACTGTCTGATAGCTTCGTATTTGAACTAATTTTTCTTGCTAACTAGGTCTTAAATTCAATTGCTTCTATGCTTCTAAAGAGTGTTGTGCGGACAATTTATAAATGTAGCCATTTTAAAACTACAGAACCTTTTCACGTATTTTTAAATTTTTTGTATCTTCTAAATGTTGGCGTCTTGGAACAAAGTTTCATTTGCCTCATTCTAGATATACTTCTAGGGTTTACTGTGCGACTAACATTGTGCTTGAAACTGAGGGGGGAATTCAAGACAAGTATAAAGCCTGTCCCTTACCTTGAAAGTTCATATAATCTCATTGGGAAGATAATTAAGGCCAATAACATGAATTAATGCAAAAACAACTAATTTATGACGAAGAAGAAAAATGCAGTCACATTTATTTGCTGATAAGACTGTTGGATTTTAACTCTTACAGAGATACTATGACAAATATTTGAAAACAAATATTTCATAAACGATTTTGTTTCTTTCAAATGACACCTGTTCAACTGATGGCAAACATTTTATGGCAATAGGTGATTTGAAGAACCTGAAAGAACTCAATGTGAGTTTCAACCATCTGAAGACGATTCCTCCAGAATTAGGAGACTGTGAAAATCTGGAGAAACTGGATTTGGCTGGAAATCTAGAATTAACGGAGCTCCCATTCGAAGTAAGATATATCCATTTCTATGTGAAGGTTTATTTTTATCTGAGTTATGGAACTAGTTCATTTTATTTGACATGAAGTATAGGGAGGGATTTTTATAAGCCAAACTATTTTAATAGATCAAAGCCTTCATATATTTTAGCCAGGTGTGTAGCAGAGTGTCACATCTTGCCTATAGCTAGACTGATAGGCTGGAAATAAGTAGAAATCCAAATTTCACTGATGATATGGGAATGACTGGACAGTTGAGATCTAAAGGTTGTAAAATCTGGGGAAAGCACTCACTTGCCAGGGAGAAATTCTGCACCAGGGAGATTTGGAAGTCAAAATGGAGGGATTGCCAAGGATTGTCAGATATGATTCTGCAAAGTTTTGATGATTAAGTAATTAATAAAAAAAGTGATTAAGTAAAAAAAAAAAGTGTGTGTGTGTGTGTTTGAGGTTTGATCTTTGTGACTATTGTCCCTAGAGTCAGGAGACAAGATTTAGTTTACTATATGATTTTGAGAGTGAATCTCTTATTAACTATTATTATTAACTTATTAACTAATCTATAGACCTCAGTTTCCCCATCTGTAAAATGAAGAGTTTGGACTAGATAACCTCTCAGATCCCTTCCCACTCTGGATATATTATGCTTCATGATAGGCTGGTTGCCCTCTTTTTGCCTTTGATAAAAGAACTGCTTAGCAGGAAATTGACCCTCAAGTCTCCGTAATTTTTATCCTTTCTAGTTTAATGCTATTATAATTTCCCCTTAACCTGTCTTGTATAAAAATCCTAAATGATTTCCTTTACATGTCCTCAATAAATTATTTTATGGTCTCAAAAACATGCATTTTCTACATGTGATAAAAAGGGGAATGGAGAAAGAAGAGAGACTGATTATTGAAGATATAATTCAGTTCCAAGAGTTCTGATGATCTCATAAACCTTTGTAATACAGTTGGAAACTTTAGACTGAATTATAGTCACCCAATTAATCTCTCTGAACCTATTATCTACTGCCTTATCACTGTCTCCACATCCATTTTTCTAAGAACAAAACCACAGTAAAATTAGAATGTAACCCTTTCAAATAAGGTGAAGTTTGCCTGCATCCTAAAACAGGTTTGACAAGGGATTTGGACCGTATGCAGAATTCAATAGAATGATGTCTAACAACTTCTTCAAATTTAATATTTCCATTGCACTTTGTGCTTGCCATGCAATGCATGTTTTTCATAACTATTTACTCACTAATTTTATAGTGGTTTCGCTGTTATGGGAAGGAGGAGGAGAAAAGCATTTATATAGCTGTAATGTGCCAGGAACTGTACTAAAAATACTATCTCACTTCAGCCTCACAAGACCTTCAATTATTCCCATTTTAGAGTTGAGGAAAATGGAGACAGTAGTTTTTGTTTGTTTGTTTTTTTAAAAGAACTTTCCCAGGGTCACACAGCTAGTAAATATGAGTCCATATTTAAATTTGATCTTCTTGACTGCAGACCTAGCACTTTATCCTCCATACCACCTAACTGCTTTCCAATATATTTTATTGATTTTTAAAAATAAAATTTTATTGATATTTTCTGTTACTTTCATCATCATAGTATCCTTCCCCTCCCAGAGGGTTGTGTCATATGAGAAAAAAGAGAAAAAAGTCAACATAACTGATCAATACATTGAGGAAGTCTTATAGCATATGAAATGTGTGTAATACTGGTAGACCTCCTATCTACATGAAAGGGTAGATTAGGGATATATTCTTATATCTTTTCATTTGACTCCCATTTGAATGTTATAAATTATATTTACTTTTGAGTTTTTGGTGTGTGTTCTTTCTATTTACTTGATTGTAATTACCATTTATATTATTTACTTGGCTCTGTATTTCACTCTGCATTAATTCATATAGTTTTTCCAGGCTTTTAGGTACTCATCATTTATTTTTATTTCTTATAGCTAAATAATATCTTATAATTTGGTTCGCCATCACCCAATTGATGGTTATTTATTTTGTTTCAGATTTTTAACTATTGCAAAATTTCTATGTATTTTATAGTATATGAGGACTATTTTTCATATCAGTTGCTTCCTTGGAGTACAAACTCAGTAATGGAGTCTTTGTTTCAAAGGACATAAACATTTTAATCACTTTCTTTTCATATTCCAAATTGTTTTACAAAATGATTATACCATTTAACAGCTCCACCAATAATGTATTTGTGTCCCTCCCTTTTCACCAGTGTTACCTCTGACACTTGCCATTTTTTTGTCATTTTTGGAAATTTGACACTTTAGAAAGTGTTAGGTGAGCCCCCTTCCTTGTTTTGATTTGCATGTGTCTTATTCTTAATGATTTGGAGCATTTTTTGGTAGCTGTGAATACTCTGCAGTTTTTGAGAATTGTCTTTTTACATCCTTTCAACATTTATCTATTAAGGAATGGCTATTACTTTATATATATGAATGTGTATACATATATGTCATGTATATCATATATATATATAGTTTTCATATCTTAGATATGAGACCATAATCATAAAAAATTTGAAACCAATTTTTCCCTATTTGAACACTTACTCTCTTATCTTGGAATTATAAATATTGTTTGTGCAGCAACTTTTCAATTTCAAATTTCTTCTTATGTAAGCACAGTCTTGTGTTTCTTTAATCTTTTTTAGAGTGTCTCTGTTCCATTCTCTTTCCCTCACCTCTGATTTCCTCTTCTCATTTGAAATTCCCTCCTTCCTTTCTTCTTTGGCTGGTTCTATTTCTTAGTTTTAAATTTTAATGTTTGCAGCCCTTTTCAAAACACATTTCTTTCGTTCTCTTGCTTATCCATCTTTTCTTTCTATTTACTCTACATCCTCATGCTCTGAATCATGAATTCTATAATTATTTTGTCTTTTTTCTCTTTATTTTTCTTGCTAGCAAAGTTTTCAAGGTATCCATTCTAGGTTCTCCCCTCCCAGCATTTTCTGTCCCTGCCCAATTGTTGTTTGTCCTTTGTTTTTGAAAAAGATCAGTGTTATAACGATATTGGAGTCAGAGACTTTGGTTAATTAGTCTAGTATGAGTTTGGAAGGTTCTTCCACAGGCTAGGCACAAGTATTCTGTTAGGGTATCTGGGCTGGAGATATCTCTGGATTTGTGCAACCCAGAAGACATCACCATTGCCCACTAGGGCTTGCCTCATGGAGTGCCCTTTTCCATTGTGCCATTCCAAAAGAATGCCAGTTACTGTCTCCAAAAAGGATAAATGCTCCCTGGTAGGATTCTCCCCTACCATATTCCTGATTGTACAATAGCTCACCATGAATCTATATCCTCTGGTTAATCCTTTTTTCTACATTTGCCTGGAAATATCTCCCTGCTTCTATGTTCCCCTACTCCTCCAGGTTCTGGTTGTCACCAAAGGTTCCAATTCCCCCTCTTCCAACTTCCAAGACAAGTAGACTAAGCACCCAAACCCCCAGGCTTCATCCAGAGTAAGTTTCTTATCCTTATTCCCTGACCATCTCTGTTCACTCATAAGAGGATACTACAGTGGAACCCTCCTTCCACCTCCAATGCAAGATCTCTTTCTTTTCCTTCTTTTTAATCTTTGCCCCCTCCTTCTCACTCACTCTGCTGTCTGTTTTTCTTTCTGAGATTAAATCACCTTCCCTTCATTGTCAACTCTTGACCCCCCGCCCCCAGTGCATCCTTCATCCTTCTCTATCCTCCAGATTCCCTAGCCCTCTTTTCTGTGCCCTCTCACACTGTAATGTAGTCCCCTAACAGAAGTGGTGATCTGGAGATTTGCAGTGTCACCAACTTTTGTTCATAATAACCTGTCTGCCTCTTTAGTGTTACCTCTACCAGATTTCTGCCTTCATCTGACTTCTTCACTACATTTAGAAAAAAAGTCTAACTGGTCTCCCTGTTACTGCCCTTGCCTGCTGCATTTATTTCTTCCTCCTGCATTTCTATTGTTTGGGGTGTTTGAGAGGCAAATAATCTCTTTAGTCCTGGTTTTCTTTCTAAAAATATTTCAAACTCTTCTTTATTATTGAATGTCCATCTTTTGTCCTGCATGGTTAAGCTCAGATTTGCAGGATAGGTCACCCTGAGCTCCATTGATCCTTGGAACATATTATTCCATTTCCTCCTCCTTTTTCTAGTGGGTGCAGAATAGTCTTGGGTTCTTTGAATGCCCTTTCCTTTGTATTTGAAGGTCGTTCTCCCAATGTCTTGCAGAACTTCTTGTTTCTGATTTTAACTGAAAAATTTAACCACTTGGTGCTTGCAATACTGGGCTGTTATTTTTTTTTTCTTTTTCAGGGGGTGATCTGTGCATTCTTTCAATCTAAATTAGTAGAAAGAAATTAAAACTCTCTAATGATAAGGAAAGGACAATGAGATTATTTTTCTGATTTTGCTTCAATGCCTAGATACTTAAAATAAAATTATTTAATACCCTGTTTTTTAAAACTATAAGAAATTATGTGTTTAAAGAAAAATTAGGAAAGATGATTTAAAATTATTTGAAATGAATAAGTTAAAATGCATAACTCAAAAAGGAATAATTGAAATATTAACTTTACTTCATGTCTAATATTAAATTCACAGAATTTTTAGTTAAAAGTAAGCTCTGTCGCCATCTAATATAGTTCCAACTCAAAAAAAGAATCTCCACTATAATAATGTTCAATGGGGAGTCATCAAGTTGCTACTTGAAATCCTTGATTACTGAGAACATAACATCTCTCAAGGTGGCTCATTCTGTTTTTAGATAGCTCTAATTGCTAGAAATATTTTCCTGCTGTCAATCCAAAATGTGTCTCTTTGCTGTTTTGCTTCTAATTTTACTATTTGGAACCAAACAAAACAAATCTAATTTTTCTTTCACACAACAACCTACCTTTCCCCATTCTCAGCCTTCTCTTCTCTAGGTTAAACACACCTATTGAAAGTTATGTTTTTTACACACCTGCAGTTGATTCGATTGATTAGCAAATTGCATGGACTCAATGCCATCTCTTTATAGAATCGTGAGAGGCCTTGCTGCACAATAACTTTTTCTGTGATGAATGAATTAGAAAGTTATTCTATTTCCTGGTAGAGAGTAGTAAATGAACATGTCAAGTCAAATTCTATAAAGGTATTTATTGGCTTAATATTTACTAGATGTTCACTTAACATGAAGGGATATATCTTATTATTCCTAAACTAAAAGAATTTGTGTCAGAGTAACTTAAAATTACTGTCATCTTGCACATTTCATGGTGCTTCAACTTGTACATTTAAAAAGAAAGGAAATGTTTATACTCTGCCCTAAAATAATTTTTCTCAACACCTCTTTAAATCTAATTTTCATGTAATTTACTATTTTGAGAAATTGGGCATTACATGATTTTATTTTTATTATAATGGCATCAGGAAAATCCTAGCAAGGTGGCAAAGTCAGGATGTACAATATCACGTGGGGAGATGAGCTTCCTTACTGTGTTTGAATTTTTCAAGTTACTTTGTATTTTTCCCAAGTTCATCAAATTTTTGAAACCTTCTAACAACATTTATGACACCAATTATCAGTTAAAATAACAATTACAGACTATCAGGTTGGAAAAAGTAGTCTGCTCATGCACTCATTATTGCTGAACATTATTAAATTGATAGATAACTAGCTATTGTGGCATCAATTTCCAAGAAAAGACAGGCCCAAATAAATTGGTAAAGACTATCCAGTCCAACCCACTCACTTTATAGATTAATGAACCAAAGTCCAGAGAGGTTAAATAATTTTTCTAAAGTCACAGAGGTTATACATAGCAGCATTCACATCTATATTATCTGACTACAAAACTCAATTCTTTCCATGATAGCAAATTAAATTCTTTAATTTTATGTGATATTAGGTTACCTTATTTATTCCCTGGAAGGAGTCCAGTAAATTCTAGTGTTGGGGAAAACAAGCAAACAAATAAACCTTATACTTATGATGAAGCTTTATAAAAAAGAATTAGCTAGAAATGTTGAGAAAGTTTAAAACCAATTTAAAGTCTAGTAAAATTTCTAAAATAATATGATTTTTTCCTGAATGACTTATAAGTTACAATCTAAAAATATATTTTAAAACATCTCATTTGACCCATTAGCTAAATTGGCTAAAGTGACATTTAATAAGGAAAAAAAGTAAATTTTTACTTTTGGCAAGAGTAAAGTAAAAGTAAATTTTACTCTTTAAATATTTACTCAAAATAACTTCCCAATACAAGATAGTGAGAAACATGAAAAAGGTAAATTGAAAAACATTTGCAGAATACCTTCCTTTGGATTACAGATGAATTTTCTTTCCTTTTTACTATATCCTATGCCATTATTTCTTTTTTATTTGTGGTCAACAAAATAGTTTTGAACAATTCATACTGCTTTTCTTCCATGTGTGATGGACCTTCTCCTGATGTTTGCAAATGTCAGTATTTAGTGATGAAGTTATAGGACTTTATGATTACATCTCTGGATGACTTTAACTTTAGGTTCCATGCTGATGGAGTTCTTCTATAGGTTCTATCAATCTATTTTGCGCTCAGCTTCCAATACTTTTGAGAAACTTTCTTACATGCAAGTCTAAAATATGGTATTACCACTTTTTGTTTTATGATAGTAAATTTTATAACAACACAAATAACAATACTTTCTCTGAAATTAGCTAAATCAGTGAGGTTTTACATCTTCAATATTTTCAAAAGATCTGCTTTTATTTCTGGGGTTCACTCCCTGCACTGACACAAAGGATGACCCCCTCCACACTTTGAGATTATTTACTTGGGTCAAAAGATAAATCTTCTTTTATTTTCAGATTGTCTTAATGAAGTTTCTCTTTAAAGGTAATTGCTTTGGCTTGCAAAGATCTCAAATGTTCTTTTGATTTTTCTTCCTTTGATCACTTCTCTAACATCCAGCATTATTACATTTTACATTTGCCCTTTTTTTAAACGTGTTCAACATATTAAAATTTTTAACTTTTTTCTTCTAAACTATTAGGCACCTGGTGACATAGTCAAAAGAGCTTTGAGTTCTGGAAGATCTGAGTTAAAATTGGACTTCAAGCACTTACTACTTGTATGACCATAAGAAAGTCACAAAAACCTCAGTTTGCCTCAGTTTCCTCATTGTCAAGGAGGATACAAATATTATTTACCTCCAAGATTTGTTGTGGGGATCCAATGAGATAATATGTGTTAAATGCACCTGGCATAGTGCCTGGGATATGGTTGGCACTATGTAAGTGCTTATTCCCTTCCCTTCTCATGGATTCTTTTTTTTTTGGAACCTCTTTAATAGTTCCTTATTTCTTTTATTATGCTTCTCAGCTACTTTGAGGCTTCTTGCATTTATTCCAGTTTTCATTCTCACAATACAGATGTAGTTATGACAGCATTTGTTTGGAGATTTCTATTCTTGTTATTTTATATCATATCTTTTCTTCCTGGCAATATAGAACATTTTTTGATTTACTTCATTGTTCTGTCTCTCTTCTGGTTATTCAGTAGATGTTTCAACTGTTAGTATTCTTTTCTCTCTCTCTCCCTCTCTTTTTTTGGTGATGATGCTGTTCTTTTATATAATGCATATCTTGATGCTTTGAGATGATGAAAAGGAGCAAACTCAGTAATCTTCATAGAAATGCATCTCTAATTTCACAATAGAAGTCATTTTAAAAAAACAGGATTCTTGGAACAGAAGTTTAGGGTTGGAGAAACACTGAAGTGTTACATTTATCCTGTTAAATATTTTGAAAGCCCCTATTTACTGTTGAGTATAAGTATTATGCTGCATTGTAAAAAAAGCTGGAAAAGGAAATGGCACTTCAATCCAGTATCTTTGCCAACAAAACCACAAATGGTTTCACAAAGAGTAGGACACAATGGAAAAACAACTGAACAAAGAATTATAATGTATAGCTAATTTATCTAAGAAATAAACTTAAATTGTTTTATTTTACTTACTGTTACCTAACAGATCTGCATGAATATTCTGTATCTGAACTAGTATTCTTTTTATTGACGTGAAATAATATTTTTATAATGACAATTTTGAGTGACGATAGAGCAAGTAAGAGAAATATTTCCTAAGCAACAGAATCACTTCAGTCTTTCATTGTTTAAAAGAAAATCAGAAATGTTATTACTCTAATCTATGAGGCTTTCCCCTTTCCCTGCTTTTTTAAAAAATACATATGTATGTCATGAAATATTGCATGCAAACAGAGAAATGAAATGTAGTGATCTCCATATTTTTCCACCACTGAGATAGGAAATGATAGAGAGCTGATCTCAGCTTCCAAAAAATTGAGCTTCAGCCCCTTACTCTGACATATCCTAGCTGCTTGTCCCTGAGAAGTGACTTAATTCCTTATAGTCTTAGGTGAAAGTAGCAGAAGAATTGCTGATCTATAATTCAACTAATAATTAATTAATTTATATAATTATAAAATGAGAGTTCTTTGGGTACTTGCTGAGAATGATGACATTTCATGAAAGTAGGAAATGAAGCTGGAATAAATTACATTTTAATAATCCCAGAAGGCATGGGAGCAAACAGTATAGAAAGTGCAGAGATAAATAGCGAAAGGGGTACAGAGGCAGATGTCTTGGGGAAAAGAGATGGGATTGTGAAGGCAGGAAGGCAGTGGTGGGAAAGAGGATAGGATCCTTTGCAGAGTCAGCTATGGCTTAGAGTTGGTGGCACTTGGTAGCATGGACCCAGTGGAGATAGAAGAGGGACTTGGGAGGTCAAGACATTGAGGTCTTATTTTTATAGAGTTCTTTGGAGAGAACAGTCTAACTCCTATCTATGCAACCTTAGTATTAGTTAACATATTGAAATCATCTCAAAGGTGCCAGTAAAACTTTATAGTTAACATATTCATATCTCAAAATTCTCATCCATATTTGGCCATCTGTTGATCATTACTGTGAAGGTCTGGAATTTGTCTGGGATTTACATATCATGGGACCAAAAGGCCCTACCAGCCACAGCAAGATTAAATGGCTTCCCCTGATTTAACACAGTAAGAAGTAAGATAGTAGAAATAGCAGCATGAGGAATGGCCCTATGCAAGCACATTTTAAGGGGCTTCAGGATCAGACTGGTGCTTGTAGATCAGATTGGGCAAGCACACCTGGAGGAAGGAACTCTCCACAGAAGGAATAACTGTTGCTCACAGCACTAGGGGGAGAAGGCAGCTGAGGAGTGGAATCAAGCTAAATCTACTGCATGTGGCACCCAGAGGAACCCAGGACAGTACCCCCTCCACTCAAGAAGTGGCGTTGAGCCTCAACATATAGTCATGGTCATGACAAAAACATCCAAAAATGAGGAAAAGACAAAGAAAAGGTTTGACCCTAAAAAGCAAAAGGGAAGACCAACATGCAAGCTCATAAGCAGCAATGCCAAAATGGAAATATGTGAACCCTCAAAGGCAAATGTGAATGGAGGTCAGACTTAACATTACCTCCTGAATGAGCTCTAAAAGAGGATCAAAAGACAAATAATATATCAATAGAAGAAAAATTAGAAATGAAAATAATATAAAAAAGTCACATGGTAGAGCAAAATCTCACCTAAGAAAACTGAAGCCTAAAAAAGGAAACACAAAATCTCAAACAGATTAATGAAGTTCTATAAAGGAAATACAAAGCCTCAAAAATGAAAATAGGTCCCTAAAATTAGAACTGGACAAATGAAAGCTAATGACTCCAGAATACAGCAGGAAAAATGATCAAATTTAACACTCAAGCATAGAAAGATAAAAAGAAAATAATAAACTCAAGGAACTCAGTGGGGTTAAATGGATCACATTCCTATATGGGAAAGTGCTAGTTAGTGTACTTAAGATATCTATGACACAAGGAGCTAAAAGTGGGAATAATATCTGCATGCAGTTATTTATAGAAATCCACTTTACCCTAGAGGAATATAAGAATGGGAGGGGAGAATTGTAAAAAGGGGGGAGGAGCACAGTTTGCATGAACTTATGGAGGTGGCACAGTAATCAGAAACAAAATAAGCTATTTGTGAAAGGAGAGAAAAAGGAGGAAAAACAGAGGAAAAATTAGATGGAGGTAAACACAGTAAGCATAACTATGAATGTTGATGGAATAAACTCACCTATAACATGGAAGACAGCACAAGAGTAGATTAAAAGCCAAAATCACATAATATGCTGTCTGTACATATGAAGCAGGAAGACAAATACAGAGTGAAGGTAAAGATCTAGAACAGAATCTACTAGGCTTCCACCAAAGTTAAAAAAAAATAAAGCTTGGGTAGCAAAGACTGATTGTAATGAAATACTATTGTGCTATAATAAATGACAAATAAAATAATCACAAAAAAACCTGAAAAGCCTTGAATGAAGTGACAAAAAGTGAAGCAAAGTGAGTATGAGAACAAAATTTCACCAAAGTGAAGTGAGAAGAACCAGGAGAATGCTATACACAGTAAAAGCAAAAAAGTATAATATCGACTGTGGTAGTTAGGAAAAGTATTGGAAAAGGATATTGGATCAGGGAAAATTTCCTGATTTTTTTTTCCCAAAAAAATAAGGTTGGGAATGGATACAAACTATAGGCCATATATATTCTGGACATCCTTATCCTAAAACACACACATACACACACATATTCACTAACTAATATATTGTTTCCCCAGAACAAGATTGGATAATTTCCCCTCAAAGATGTAGAAGATATGTCTAGATAGGCACAACTCTGAGTTTTAGGAGTATTTTTGTAATCCTTACAAATGACTCATGACTCTTTATTTTTTTAAGAAAATAAACTGAAATTTTATTATATATATATATATAATTATAGTGATGGTTTGAATTTTCTCATTAAAATAAGACTTCATCAATATTTCAAAAACAAAAAAATCTTGATTTTGATTTTTAAAATCATTGAAGATAAATCATACACAAATTCCTATTTTTAAAACAAGTGATTATTCTAAAAATGATATAGTATTGAAATTTTAATGGTAGAAGTTAGATAGTGACATTCAAACAGTAAAAATTACCTAGTTTGAAATTCATAGCATATGAAGAAACATATCAATCCTATAGAAAATTAGGAATAAATGAGAAGAAAAATAAAATGCTAATAAAAACAATAAGTGTAAATAGTTTATCTTCTTTTATTAAATAAAAATGAGGCAAAGAATAAAATAATAAGTGAAATTAGTGATTGTGTTACTTAAAAAATAGTTTTGTGCCAATCATGGAGTGATATTTAAATTTATGGAGCTAAGTTTTTTTTTTTTGCATATGAATTTTCTGATGTAGAAAATTGTATATATTTTCTCCAAAAACATTCCCACAAAAAATCACATAATTTGGTTTATGTCTAATATAATCATATAATCTATGTGTACTAGATGTTTACAGAAATGTTATTCTCAACAATATGAACTTGTTGAAGATGGGAGTGGTTACTAAAGGCTTTCTCACAGTCTTTACATTGAGAAGAATTCTCACCAGTATGAATTCTCTGATGTCTAAGGACTTTTGAACTCTGATTGAAGACTATCCAACATTTGTCACATTTATAAGGATTTTCATCAATATGAATTCTCTGATGTATAAGGAGGTCTGAATTCTGACTAAAGCCCTTCCCACAATTGTTACATTTGTAAGTTTCTCTCCAGTATGAATTCTTCCCTCATTATCAGTTGATAGAAATTAGTCAGATTTAACTGACTGTTTAAAATGGATATTTACTAAAGTGGTACAGCAAAAATATGTGGCATGAATATTCTTCCACGTCTAGGATACATCTCACAAATATATTCAGAATCCAAGGGAAAGTGGGCTTAAGCTTAGAGAACACTTTTGGGGAAGAGGTCAATCATAACTCCTGGAAGTCCTTTTGCTAGAGTTTTCTATATATATTCCCCTCAGGTATGGTTCCCCCTCTACTCCTCTACCCTCTAGAATCTTTGTAGAGGAAGAATCAATCTGTCCTTATCACCTGGTATAGATTCTGTCATTGCCTTTTCCAGATATGCTACCAGGATACCAATGGATGGATGGGAAATTCAAGATCCAAGGCATCCATCCTCCAATTTCCTGCCAACCACTTCCTTGAGTACTTTCCTAGTACATGCTCTTTTATCTAGCTACTCTTTTGAAATTTTAATTCCACTCCATCTACTTCAATAATTTTAATACAGGCCCAGAAGGTATAATTGAGTTTCTCAGCTAATCCAAAAACATTTTAATAGCACTTAGGAATGTGTCCAAGAATTATTTAAAGCCAATGATCATCAAGATGTACTTTTACATGACAAATGTAGCAATCAATGTTAAATGGAATAAAAGTAAATTCACCCCCCAAATTACAAACAATAGGCCAGTGAGTTTGAATTCAATTCCTGGAAAAATTCAAGAATAATATTAAAGGGATTAAACAAGTGATGATCCCATGGTTTCAACAAAAATATGTATGTGGGTGTGCAAACCTCATTCCTTAGAGTCAGCATGTTTAGACAAGTACACTGGGAGAAAGCTATTGAATTTTAATACTTCAATTTTAATAAAGCATTTGATAAAGTTTTTCATATATTATTTTGGAAACAGTGGAGAGCTCTGGTCTAGACATTAATGCAATTAGGTGGATATGGAATTAGTTGAAACTTTGTTCCAAAAGAGCTAGCTAGGAAGGAGATAACTAATGGAATATCTCAAATTTCTGGACTTGACTCTGTGGTCTTCACCTTTTTTGGATGGCATGCTTTTCAAATTTGAATATGACACAAAACTGCCAATGCTATCTCACCTATCTCACATATTAAGTGACAGATTTGAAGCAGAAGATGATGTTGCCATTATAGACCAAATTTGATAACGTCACCAATGAACTTGAATGTGAAAAATCCCATTGTCTTTTATTCAATCCTCATCCTACTTGATCTCTTTGTAGTTTTCAACAGTGTTTTCTATCCCCTCTTTTTGGGTACTTCCTCCTCTCTTTTCATCTCTTGTCTTAACTCTGTGAGTTAAGTGATTTATAAGTTATAAGATTCAATCTCACTTGCTAGATCGTTATCTTGCTTTTTAAATAATCATATTGAATGATAACTTTTCCCAGACTGTCTTTTTGTTTCCTTTACATATCTTCCCTTAGTGACCCTGTCCACCCCCACTAATTAAATTATTATGTGTACTTGCATGGTTCCCAAATTTATATAAATTTTATTTGGACCTAAATGCATAAAAACACATTTACATCTACATATATGTCTAACCTCGCAAATATTATTAATCCCTTTCATTAACTTCAGTTTCTCATTGCCAGCTTACTATAAAACTCTAGCTGGATGTCACATTGTCATTTTAGACTTATATACAAAACACATTTTACTATATTTCTCCCTAAACCTGTTCTCAATAACTTTCCTCCTTCACCCAATTGTGATAGGTACGTCATTGCATTTTCTTCTAATTTTTTATGCTACTCTTTATATTTAGGTCATTGATACACTTGAAATTTATTGCACTATATGGTTTGATATGTGATTCTAATCCCATTTTTTGTATAAAGCAATCCAATTTTTCTAAGAGTTTATAATGAATAATAATTTCCTTCTTTGGTGTGGATTTAACAGATTGTCTGGTGCATACCTTTAGTTCTCACTCTAGATTACATATTCTGTTCCAATGACCTCTTTTTTCAATTTTTAAGGCAATGTTACACTAGTGCAGGGTAATTTTAATGGTTATCTTGAGATTTGGTAATGAGAGTACTTACTTTAAAAAATTATGATTTCCATTGTTTTCTGGTCTGTTTATTCCTTCACATACATTATAATTATAGCTATCATATTATTTATATAATTCTACAAAGCCACACAATTTTTAAATTAACATTGAATTAAATCTATAAACTAATTTGTGTAATAGTTCCATTTTGGCATATTGGCTTGGATATTTTTACAATGATTTATTTCTTCATTTTCTTTGTTTGTTAAATTGCTCCAGAACTGTTTTTACACACCTCTTGTTTGCATCTTGGTAGGTTATTATCGAAATATATGAACCTTTTATTCATGACCATAAATTTTTCTTTCTATCAATTTTTTGATTGTTGCTTATTGATATAAAGACATGCCAGTTTCTAAAGATTTTTCTCATATTCCCATTATATTGCTGAATTAATTTATTTCCTTGATTTTTAAATATTTTTTCAGATGACTTTATCATTTGTGAATACATATTTAACCTTGTTTTTTCTATGCTATTTCCTTAATTTCTTTTTCTTTCCATATTATTTTACCAAACATTTTTTTAAAATTATGCCATCTATTAACATCACAACTTCTTTACTAACCTCCATTGTTACTAGGAAAGCTTAATGTTTCTTCACTAAACTAATAGTAATTTAGCTTCAAAGAAATCTTTTTTATCACATACTGGAAAAAAGTCCTTCCATATCTGTACTTTTTAATGCCTTTAGAAATCATAAATGGGTATTGTATTTTATCAATGACCTTTTCTGAATCTATTGAAATAATTGTATTTTTATGGATGTTTTTATCTGTTTAATTTAAACAAAAATATTTTGAACAGAAATGAACATGACTCTTCATTCAATAATGGGAGTGAAGTCTGGACCTGTTCCTGACCTTGCTGCTTCTTCAGGAAGCCACTTCATTTCTTAAAAATCTGTTTTTGTGGCTGCAAAATGAGAGAAAATAATGCTTTCAGTGCCTTAGCTCACAGAGATCTTCTGATGATTAAGAAGGCTGTAGCAAAGCTTAAATGTTTCCTCCTTAGAGGAAATGTAACCTATGATGTTCCTAACTCTCTGTATTTTAAAACCTTGAATTACCATTCAAATGTTTTAGCCTTTCTTTGACAGAACAATTTGGAAAACATTTCTAACAAAAGGCACAGACTGACATTTAAATGTGGAAGGAAAATAATCTAAATTTTAAAATTGTATGCTAGTCTTCACTCTCTCCTATATACCTTGGGCAATAGTAAATGGATAATGTGACGTTTAAGATAATTCCCCCCCCCAAAACATAAACTCCTTGCTTGGATATTTCCAAAGCTTTTGTACAGATGCTTAAAAATTCAACTTTTATTTAACGTCAAAAATTTCTTAGGATCAACGGTCATGCCTTATTCTTTGCTGTTTTTACATTAGTTGAGAGGAAGAGAAGGTAATCTTTCTAATTAAAATAACAGTAGATTTTAAGAGAATAGGTTTGAAGACCGACAATTATAAATGTGTAAAGGCCTGGCTTTTGATCCATAAAATACAAATTTAGATCTAAAAGGGAAAAGCTTGATACATAAGGACAGGCAGTCAGGCATTGGGAAGAGGAGATTTTGAAGGGTACAGAGAGAAAATGGATGGTTGCTCATGGAGTGAAATTCTACAGGGAAAGCTAACCTGGCATGGATTGGAAGATGTCAAAAATGAAATTCTGAAGAAAAGAAGAGAAACAAGTATAGGGAAGTCTCTGAAATAAAGTTTAGGTATGGATCAGGTTCAAATTCTCCCCAAAAGTAGAGTAACGAGGTTCCCTCTAGAGAAGGTACTCATTGTATAATATAGATCCCAGCTTTGAACAATGATTTATTTCCTTTGCCACAGCAAATGCACAAAATGCAAAGTGTTCAATGCTAAATAGATGCAGAATAGAGAAAGCATATCAAATGGCCCATTATATTCCCCTAAAAGGCAAAGACAAATTTGTGAGACTGCTGAATAAATATTTCATAGTCATCTTGGATATGTGCTCTCTGAGCAGCTCACAAAGTCCTGCTTTAGCTAACTGGGACAGGACTTCAGCTAGAGGATGATAATGGTTGGAAGGATGGAGTCATCTTTTCCTTGGTAAGGGTGATCACAGGGGACATATCTAGCACCCAGAACCCAGGTACTTTCTCCTCATGTGGCTTTAGTCAAAGCTTATGATGTTATTTTTTTTTTTACATTTGCTAATCTTTGACCTTTGCTTAAAGAAGGACAATTAATACAGACAGTGGCTTAAGATGGAGCCTTATGCCTGCTTATACAAGCATAATGCTTCTTTTCCCATATTTATGCCATGAACTACCATTGCCACTGAGGCTTGGATAAGAGAGAAATTACTTCCTCATTTTGCTCAGAAGTCCAAGGAAAATAAAATTCTGGCAAAGAACTCCAAAAGATAGGCAGTAGAAATTTCAAATACTTGGGCTGAGCAGGGAGAGGATATTCTATTTAGCACAAAGCACAGTGACTTTGTGTGGAGTAAGTATTTTATATATATTTGTTGAATTGAATCTAACTGAATTCAGACTATCTAAAAGTAGAATAGGCTTCTCCAAAATGTAGTAGATTTGCCCCTAGCAGTGGTCTTCTCATCACATCTAGGTGGTTATTAGAGGTGATTATTGGTCAGGTAAGGGTTAGACTTATATGTCCTTAAAATACCTTTTCTATTCTAATGCTCTGTGTTTTTCAGAGGAAGAATAAGGACGTTAACAAAAATGTAGACATATGTTGCGAGATGATAGTTCTTTTGTTTGGTACATACAGAATATGGCTTCTTTCTGAGTATCAGAATTTAGGAAAAACTTTCTTCTTCTTTGCTCTCTCACTTTATGATTTTTTTTCTGAGATTAGGTACAATGAATCCTCAACATTTACATGTTAGCATTGATATGATTTTATTAACTTCATTTAAACTTTCACATTGGCAGCCCCTTACATTGGTGGCTATACACAGCAGAGAAAAACACCAAAACAATTGTGACACTCAATTTCCAAGCTTGAAGAATGGCATGGTATAATCGTCCAGCTGGCTAGAGACATCAAGGATGTGTATTCCATCATCAATCACAGCTTCAAAAGTAAACCTCTTCATATCTCTCTGCTTTGCTCACATACTATGAGACCCTTAAGGATCTTAAACAGTGAAGGGAAGCAGTGGTTCCTGATGAATAATTTCACACTGGCTCATCCTTCACAATATGCCATAGTTTCTAACATAGTGTTGGGGGTGATGTTGACATCTCCCCAGTTTCTTCATCTTCTGATAGCAACAATAAAAGTCATAGCAACATCTCCGTTGGTTTTCAGAAAGAAGCCAAGATAGAGAGGTTTACAACAATATAGTACATAGTACAATGCCTTCATCTCATAATTTGACACAATGGAAGATAAGATTCAGGTTAGAAAAAGGTTTTAGTTTTAAGAATTTTATTTGCTATGTACTATTTATGGTATAAATTTCAAGCGTTATAAAAATGGATATTGTCAGAAATCAAATTTTTTAAAAAAATTAAGAGGTTAGAACAAAAGGTCACAGGATTCTAGGCAATTACCAGTGAGAAAAACTGTTGTGCATGTTACCAATTTTATTTTGTTTAGGTCATTTTATGGTTTATTTCATGATCACTGTACTAGGAAAAGTGCATATTATCAGAATTAATGTTTTGTTATAAAAACTTGCATGCCAAAAAAGCGCATCTTTAGCAATCACTGGTGAAAGATTATGGTTTTTGGTGATTATAGGAATCTCATCTCTCTATTTCACATTGGTTCAATGTATCAACGTTATTTTTTTTTACTTTTGATCTTTTATTTTGGCAATATTGTCCATGAGAAATTTGAGGACTGATCCTATTAGCTCTATGTAGATGACTCCCAGAATAATCATATTTCTCTATCTCTTTCTCTTCCCCCACCCCAGTCTCTCCTTTGTCTCCCTATCTTATCTTTCTCTTGAGTTCTAGTCCCTCATCACCAACTGTTTATTGTACTTTTAAAACTGGATATATCATAGGCATTTCAAATTCATAAAATTAATAAAACCTTTAATTTTTTCTTACCAAAATGATTCCTCTATAATGAAATTCTCTATTTCTGTTGACTGTACTGCAATCCTTTTAGGACCCAGGAGCATAACTTTGATAACTATTCACCTCTGATATCTAATTACTTACCATATATCTTATCATTTGTGCTTCCACAATATTTTGGGCATCCATCCTCTTTGCTGAACCCATATATAGTTCTTGGATGACTAATCAGACCTAATTGGTCTTTCTGTCTCAAATCTCACTCCACTTTTATCTACCATCCACATAGTTGTTAACACTTGTGACAAGGAAATCACTTTAAAAGACTGATATATATTAATTTAAGGTCGCCAAGGAATTCAGCTATGTAATTCCTAAATGAAAACTCAAGTCAGCAGTCAACCTTTTATGGAGTTTTTAATTACAAACAGGAGGAAGAAAGGTATGAGAGAGAGAGAGAGAGAGAGAGAGAGAGAGAGAGAGAGAGAGAGAGAGAGAGAGAGAGAGAGAGAAAGGGGTGAGAAGGAAATAGGGCTTAAATACCCCCTCTGTTTAGGCTGGGCCAAAAGGCCCAAGCCCTTAGATAGCTGAGGCAAAGAAAAGAGACCAGTCCCTATCACTCACGTGACCAAAATGGAGAAGCAGTCTCAGGGGCCTCCACCTCCAACCTCCTTCAGAGCAAGCCTTCTCAGAGTACAACCTCTCAGAGCAAAACCTCTCGACCCCTCCAGTCCTCAGACCCTGCTATCTTTAAGGAACCCATCTAAGTTCCCTCCCCTCAGTTCTCACATCTACCAATCACTGTCCATGTCTTCCCTGTACCAATGGTGGCTCTAGCTTAACCCAGGACCACCCAGAGGTCTGCCCATGTGCAACATGTCTGTTGAAGGTCATATTCTCAAATGATTAAATCTTGATCCTTGCTGCAGCCCTTCCTAAATCCTTTTACTCTGAGTAGGGTGGAGATTGTAGTTTCAAGACCTGGTTCTGTCATTCCAAGTATCTCTATTGTATCAATTCTAAAATCAATCATGACTCAAAGAACTTCCTGTTCTATGCTTAAGCATAGGTCAAAGCCCTTTCCATTGTTTAGCAAAAGGTTTCTGTCCTAAAGTAGTCTTAGGTAGGGAGGAGAAGGATCCTCCCATGCCAAGGGGGTTCACATTCCAATAGAGTTCTTACTATCAATAGGAATTTTTTTCCAAGTATGAAATTTTTCAATGGTGAAATTTCCAACATTCATAAGTCTAAGAAATTTTAAGGTTTACACACTGAAGCATAATTTTATCACTATTCAACTCTAATAAACTCCAGTGGTTCCCTATTGTCTCTAGGATCAAATATAGACTCCACTGTTTCACATTTAAACCTCTTTTCAACTTGGTCTTAATCTACCTTTTTAGCTTTATAATATACTCTTTTACTCAAGTACACTGTCCTTTTTACTCCTTGTACTCAGCACTCCATTTCCCATTTTTGTGCCTTGGCATCAATTATTCCTCATTCTTGGAATGCACTTACTCCCTCCTCATCTCTGCCTCCTAGAATCTTTAATAATCTTGAAAATTCAGCTCATATATCATCTTCTATATGAGGCTTTTACTAAATCCATTCCAATAGCTAACATTCTCCCCTGCAAAAATTATCTTCTATCTACATGTACATATTATATCTAGTTCCTTGAGTACAGAATTAATTTTACTTCTTCCTTTGTATCTCTAACATCTAGCACAATGATTGGCACATGGTGTATATCTAATAAATGCTAGTGGACTGACTAATTCAACCTTGATAGTCTATAGAGAGCTCTGAAAAGAGGGCAACTAAGATGGTGAAGTGTTTGGAAGCTATTGCATATAAGCATTGATTGAAGGCATTGGATATTTTTAGTTTGGACAGAAGACTCAGAGCTTTCATCATAGTGGTTTATAAATGCTATCATTAGGAAGAAGGATTAGATTTGGGTTCCAGAAAGAAGGATGCTTTGTAAAGAAGCAGATTTAAACTTTCTAGACAAACGTACTAGCATTGCTAAACAAGACACCCTTCCACATCTTCTTATAAGTCTTAACATGAAAACCTCCAGGAAGGTTTATCATTACTTCCTAAGAAATCCCATTCCACTTTTGAATATTAGTAGGTTTTCATTTCAAACTTGTAAAAAGGTATATTGTGGAAGGGTTTCTTGTTTATGAATATATTTGCCTAGATGACCTTTGATCCAGGTCAGGAACTTAGACTATATTTCTCTATCAATTGCTGCCAACTGGAGTAATTTCCAGTTAGTTGAGGCAACTCAGGACCCCGGACTTTTCTGTGTTCACCATTTTAGCATTGCCCCATGACTTCTGATCCTTTCCTCAACTACTAGGGTGTTTGGGGGACAGCTTCAATGGACCTTTCAGAGCTGATTGTTAATGGAAATCAGCAAACTCTATAAATCAGGTTTAGTTTTACTGTTTTGTTGATTGTTGAGAATTAAGAAAGTTATGGAGATGTTAAAAAAAGATGTTAAATTAAAAAAAATGCCATGCATTTTGGTAAGATGGTTGTTAAATATTTACCAGTATATTCTTGCCAATGTAGGTTACTGATTGTGTCCTAGTTTTTTTGTTCATCATTAGTGGGGTAGAAATGCAGAATAGAATCAAAAGTCAAGGGATGGAGATACTTCCTATACTTGGTATTACTCCCTGGAACCCATATCTCAGCTGCTCTCTTTTATCACTTTTCCTTGTTTGGTGTACTTTCCTCAGCAACCAAGCTTTGATTACTTCCTTCTCTTGCTTCTTTTCTCTTCATCCTTTTTGCTCCTCCAACCTCCAGCTCATTCATCCACATTGTTTATTATAAAGAAAGATCATTTGGGGAGAAGGGTATAGTCTTTATGGTACAGCTCCTAACTTGTAGTTATACCTACTGAGGATGGCTTGTGATTTGGAGACTGTGACCTATTTTGATGTGAAAAACTCTTTACAGTCACTTTCTTCCTTAGTCAGTAGCTTCTTTCCATCACATTTACAAATGGCGCATTTGTCCTACTTTGTTTATTAGAATTAACAAGAAGGATGGCCTTATTTGGATTTTAATCAGCTAGTCTGTTCTTCCCACAATGCCCTGACATTCTCTTGCATCTTCCTTCACTTTTGGTTAAAGCGGAAAGTAAGAGAGAAAGGCCCCAATTATGTGAGTGGTCTGATTACACCATTGTGCGAAGACTTTATTGATGACTTTTCCCCAATTATTCATTTCCCTGACAGCTAAATTTCAAGACTTTTGAAGATAGAGCTTGTAGTACAGTTCATTTAACAGCAATGAAAAGATTTGTACATTAAACACTTTCCTTTTTGGTTCCCTTAGGGATAATCACCCAGGGTAAGATAGAACTTTTTTCTGTTAGTGCTTAAAAATGGATGCAGAGTAGTAAACCTTAATAAATGTTTACTGTCTGACTGTCAGTCCTCTAATTTTACAGATAAGGAAACTGAAGGCCACCAAAGGGTAAGAATGACTTGCCTATGGTCACACATTTTTGAATGGAATAATTATTTGGGGAATAGATAAAAACATGAAAGAGACCTATTCCTTAATTTACTTAAGAGTAGCTAATAAGGGGAATATGTATAATCTCTCCAGGATACTAGGTTATATGGGGGCTGTGTGATCTATATAGAACCTTTAGCTCTAATTTTATTTATAATTTTATTATTGCACAAAGAGGTAGAGACTTACTTGTAGGTTTGGACAATTCTTGGACAAAATTTGAAAGCAATATTTTAGAGGTGGAAAGGATAAATTCCTTTTGTGTTTGAGTTAGAATATAAAGCCCCTGAGGTTCCTTCCAAATTTTAAGTTCTATGATTCAGAGTTGGTTTAGGGATAAAATAAAAAAGCAGGGGGTTAATTAACACTTCCAGAACACATGCAAATTTTTATGAACATCAATCTTCCCAGTGAGTTCAGGAGGACCACCAAGAGACTGGTCCTGAGTTATTCTCTCAAGTGAAAATCAAAGTTCTTATGGAAGTGCTATATCCTCTCTTATCTTCCCCCAGGATTCTGCATATGAAATGAATTGCATATTGCAGAAAAGAAGTTGTAATAAACTTCTTATGCATGACCATTTTCACATTTTCTCAATTATTAATATAGCTATGCATAAATGTATATATATTCTTTAGCAAGTAATATTATTTCATTTCTATTTCTTTGGGTGAATAAGGATAGTATTTATAGTTACAAAAGCCAAAGAAAGAAAACCATAACCCAACAAACAGCATTACAAGACTCTGAGAATCACTTTCCCAACTACCACTTAAATCATTTAAATTCCTTGGTAGAGGACATCTAGTCTCCTCAATTTTCTAGGGGTACTTCTGAGGGTTAAAGCTGTCTTTTTAATGCTATCATCTTAAGTTCCTGTTACGGTGAATTCTCCCTAAATATTACCAATCCAATGATTCATGCCCCAATATCACTGGTTGGTTATCTCTGTGGTGCCATTGCTATGTATCTAACATGAATTAACTTTTTAAGAAAGTATATATATATATTAGAGGAGAAGGGAATAGGCATTTATTAAACACCTATTATTTTCCAGACTCTGTGTTAAGTGCTTGATAAATACTTCATTTCATCTTTACAAGCCTCCCATCACTGCCGATGGTAAGTGCAAAGAAGCATAGCAAGAAGAGAAATACAAGCATAGCTCCTCTCTATGCCTCTATTACTGAGAAGATTGGGCTAAAACTTACAAAGTATTTGATACACCAAATTCACTACCAAATGTGAAATAACTGGCAGATAGAACTGCCTTCTTGCTTACAGGAATTAATTTTGTGGCTGCCATTGATCCACAGCCTGGTTGAGGATCATTCTTCAGGGCTGTAGTCCCCACAGGCTTTGTATGCTGGAAAACCCTGGTATGAACGTCTTGATGTCTCACAAAGCTCTCTACAAAAGGAAAGAAGACCCCACAAGGGGGAATTTTCTCCATCAAAGATACAGGTTTTCAGGGGGCTAGGCAATTACCAGATAACCTAGAGGGGAAAGGGGTACACACACTCACCAACCCTCTAGAATTCAAAGAAGCATCTTTATACCTCAGGGACAACAGGAATGTACAAGTCCTCTACTGAGTTCTTTTGAATGAATTCAGTTCAAGCAAAAGAACATCTCCTGAGTACAAAGAGAGTGGAAAGGAACCAAGTCATCAGAGACCTGAGTATTATCTGAATGGGAAAAACAGACCCTTCTATTTCATACCATTATGAGTTTATAAAAGCAGGATTAGCAAACATAATATGGGTACTCCACGGTGCTGCCAAGACTAGATCATCTTTGACCAGATATCTGTTATCCTGATGTGTTTGACAAAGACAGAATTTCTGTGTTAACAAAAGTTTACTAAGCATGTATATGTGCCAGTGCCAAGCTCTCAAGATACAAAGAAAGATAAAAGTATGATTTGGGTTCATATTTTAATAGATTAGACAAAATGCAAATAATGAGGTGTATACAATATATATACAGTATAAATGTAATTGGGGGGAGGTCAAAGTTGGGAAAGAGGACTAGGAAAGACTTCTAGTAGAATGGAGGATTTTGCTAAGTCCTGAAAGGAAGCAAGGAGGAAGAAGTGAGGATGGAAAGCATACCAGGTATGGGAGACAGCCAGTCCAAAAGCTCAGAGGAGGGGCAATGGAGAGTCCTATGTGAGCAACAGCAAGTAGAGTAGTGTTGTGGAATTGTAAAGCCCATGGATGGGAATAAAGTATAAGAAGACTGGAAAGCATGAAGGGGTCAAGTTATAAGCAGCTTTAAATGCTAAACATAAGAGTTTATTCAAGGTGTCCTGCACTGAGACTTTTGGGATACCCTGAATTTAATTCTGCAGATAATAGGGAACCACTGGAGTTTGCTGAATAAGTGAGAAAAAATGAAATAGTCAAAGCTATTCTTTAGGAAAGTGACTTTTGGTAGTGGTTGAGGATGCATCAGAGTTGGGAGAGATGATGCAGGAAGATCAAATAGTAGGCTATTGAGGGTAAGAGCTGATAAAGGTATGAACTGTGGGGTCAGTGTAGTGGGAAGGAAAATGATGTGTAAGGGAGGCTTTTGAAAGTAGAAATGATGTGATTTGTTAATGTTTGAGATATATCAGGAAACAAGACTGAAAAGTTGAAGCTGACCCCCTGATTGTGAGCCTAGTTGGAAGGATGGTAAATATCCTTAATAGTAAGGGGAAAGCAGAGGGAAAATCACAAAAGTCAAGTTTTCTTAGCTCTGCCACATGAAATCTATAGCATAGGATTGCAATGAGAGATATAATTTGTACCCTTTAAAGTACCACATGGTCTTATTATGATGCAAAGACAATTATACAAAGGGAGAAATATGTAATGCAATCCATCATCTTAAGCCAAAATTATAGAAGAATTCTATTATTTTTTCAGGTATTTATAGAATAAGATATCTAAATTTTCTTTTAATGCTATAACTCTATAATTCTACAAATATATTGGACCTCAAAAGTTAAAGCATCACTTTCAAAGAAGGAGAATGATAGAAAGTACATAAAAAAATAGAACCCAGCCAAAAGTCTGTCTTTCTAACTGACATTTCAAGAAATCAATAGATTTGTAATTTTGCTTTCTTAAGGTAGTTATTTTGTTTTTATTTCAAAGCTTTGTTTATCCAATAATTGCATTCTCTAACCAAGACTGAAAGTGCCCTGAAAATAAACAAATGAAAGTTGGCACTGCTTTGATGCTTCTCGCTGTTTCTGCCAAAGCACCGCCAACCAAAGGGTTGAAGAGCTGTTTGCCAAGAAGACTATAAGTCACAGTGCCAGCTGTTTTGTCAGAGGGCGTGGAAATACAATTCACATTAAAAAAGAAAACAAAGGTAATAATACTGTAAACAAGATAGGATTACAGTCAGCAATTAATTCTCCTGGACCTGATACTATTAGTATTTTAATGTGGTCAATGGTTTAAGAAAAAAAAAGCCAGGATATTTTCTTAAGATGATAATTAGTATCATTAGTATTTAGTATCAATAACATTCTTCCAGAATATGTTCTAATTTCTACTCCTTTTATGACACAAATACGGTACTGATATCTAAACCAGGAAAAGAAAAACAAAGAAAGAGAACTATAGACCAATTTTGCTAAAGAATATTGATGCCAAAATTTTAAATAAGATATTAGCAAGGAGATTACAGCAATATTTCACAAGAATCATACACTATAACCAACAAGGATTTATATCAGGAATGGAGAACTGGTTCAATATTAGGAAGACCATCAGCACAAATGACTACATCAGTAACAAAAGCAACAGAAATCACGTAATTATCTCAACACATGCAGAAAAAGCCTTTTATAAAATACAATATTCATTCCTTTTAAGAACACTAAAGAACACAGAAATTAATGGAGTTTTCATTAAAATAACAAATAACATCTACCTAACATATATTCTAGTTTCTGCAAACTAAAATTTTAGAAATGTATTTTCTAAAAAAAAAAAACATGAATAAATGAATGAAGGAATGAAAAAGCATTTAATTAAAATATGCCAACCACTTTTCTAACTACTTTGGCTACAGATAAGAAATCAAGAAAATTCCTCTTTTAAGGAGATCACACTCTAACTAGGGTAAGCCAGATATATATCTATGTCTACATCTATACATAGAGATATAGAGATATAATTCAGTGTTTAGATGATAAAAACCAATGGTTCGTAGGGACTTATCAATCATTGGACCAATTCTGAAAGGAGAAAATGTATTGAAGTAGCAATAAGATGTAAGCCCTGAAAAGAGTCTTAATCATGTTTAAAGGTATAGTTCCTATTTTTTAATTCCATCAGAGAGAAAGATGTTTGAAAAAAGGGTGGAGTGCAAACTTGATTAAAAGGATGAAGAATGTTTTAGTGGTATATTGTGAGATAGAGAGCAATCTTTCTTGTATCAATAAGACAATTGATTTTATCTGTCAGTTTTAACCCATAAAAGGTATTTTGAGATACATCCTTAATCTGCTGAGGTGGATGTCATCCAGGAAGATCATGCTTTTCTACAAACTATCTCTTAAAGCTATTGTCAGAGTCAGAATTCTGCACGATAGGAACCACTAGCTCATGTTTTGTCCAGGACTTTCCAATATTTCCTGAGACAATAGGGGTGGAATGTCAAATAGGCAGCCATATGTGAGATGCAGCATAAGCTGTTTTAGGAAGACTTTGCCAGAGATTCACCTATAGTAGAAGACCAACCTCCTTCTGAATCCTTCCCTTGAAGATACTCAGAATAGCCAAAGCATGCAAGATGGCTAGAAGAAACACAAATATAACATAGCTTGGCATAATGAATAGAAGGCTTGCCTTCAAGTCAAAAAGAAAGGATTTCAAATTCCGTTTCTGACATTTATTCACTATATATCGTTTCATCTCTCAGAGTCTCAGTTTCTTTATTTGTAAAAGGGTAATCAGAGAGCAGGTATTATGAAATGGTGCTATTTTACAGTTCAAATAAAATCATTTTGTAAGCTATATTTTAAATTAATTTTGAAGCATTCTATATGCATGTTAGTTACGAATACTGTGACAAGTACGGCATATCAGCAAAAACAGGTTTTGGAAAGTTTTAGTGACCTGCAGCTACCTCCCAACTGCCATGGAACTGTACTGAGCCTGAGCTTTGGAGGCTTACATAAATCTGAGTCACTTTCTGCATTAAATTGAATCTGCATTTAAATTCTTTAAGGGCAACCAATCTATTGAATAAAAACACTAGACTCCTTTCTTTTACTTTTTTGAGATTTTATTCTTTGTATTCCTGCTCAACAGAGAGCTCCACTTAAGGGGAAACTCACAAAGACCTCATTAAGGCAGTAAAGACTAGGATTTAGGAAGTACCCCTTTGTCATATATTCCTTACATATGTTTCCTGCCTTTCTACTTTAAGTTCGAGTCAATTCTTCATGGAGATTTTGTGTGTACAAGGGAGTATTATACTCTGGTTTGTAGGAGAGGGGAATAGTTATATCATTATTGTTCTTGCTATGCCATTTTGATAGGACCCTTTTCTAACCCCCCAAAAAAAACCCAAATCGATTGACTGATAATGAAGAGCACAACAAAGAATATTTCTGTTGCTATATATAATGTTCCTTATTCTGCTTGTTTTGTTCTTGATCATTTCATGTCTTTCTGTGTTTTTCTATAATTAACCTTTGTAATTTCTTAGAGTATAGTAGTATTCCATCAAAATCATATGCTACAACTTATTTAGCCATTCGTCACCTGATGCCTTCTCTAATGGGGGGAGGGAGTTAACTGAGTGCCAATATTTTAAATGTTACTAACAAGTTATTAAATGATTTAAAAAAGGTAATTGTTGGGCTGGCCATCAGAGAGTGTAATGGAGATGAAGCTAAATGGATTTAAAGATAAAAGATTACTAATTAGGGGAGCATAGAATAGTTTACTGTTGGATCTATGGATAAGGGAGAAATTTATGACTAAAGAAGAGATAGAAATTATGATGGGATATACAATGAGTAATTTTGATCATATTAAATTAAAAGAGTTTTACATAAATAAAACCATTGCAGACATCTTTAGAAGAAAAGCAGAAAACCAGGGGACATTTTAAAGGCAAATTTCACTAATAAAGTCCTCATTTCTGAAATATTTAGACAAAAATTGGGTCAAATTCATAAAAAAAAATATTAGCCTCTCCACAATTGACAAATGGTCAAAGGATTGAACAGATGGTTTTCAGAGGAAGAAATAAAAATTATCTATACTGACATAAAAAATGTTCTAAATCACTATTGGTTAGAGAAATGTAAATTAGAACTATTCTGAGGTACTACCTCACACCTACCAGAGTAGCTAATATGACAGAAAAGGAAAGAGACAAATTTTGGAGGGGACGTGGGAAAATTTGGAAACTGATGTACCCACTGGTGAAATTGTAAATTGGTCCAACCATTCTGGAGAGCAATTCGCAACTAAGCCCAAAGAGGTATAAAACTATTCCTACATTTTGATCCAGAAATAGTACTGCTAGGTCTATATCCCAAGAGATTTTTAAAAAAAGATAAAGAAAAAGATCTATATGTACAAAAATATTTATAAAAGCTTTTTGTGGTGTCAAAGAATTAGAAATTGAGGGCATATTCATGAAATGGGGAATGGCTAAATAAGTTGTGGTATATGACTGTGATGGAATATTATTGTGCTAAAATAAATGATAAGCAGGCTGTTACAGGAAAACCTGGAAAAATGTATATGAACTAATGCAAAGTGAATCAAGTGAGCAGAACCAGAACACTGTACAAAGTAACATCATTAAGGAATCATAATCAAATGTAAATGACCAAGCTGTTCTCAGCAATATGATATAAGACACTTCCAAAAGACTTTTGATAAAAAATACTTTCTACCACTAGAGAAAGAACTAATGGAGTATGAGTATAGATTGAAGCATTCTCTATCTCTCTTTGTTTCTGTCTCTGTCGATCTCTCTGTCTGTCTGTCTGTCTGTCTGTCTATCTCCTCTTCTCCTTTCTTCCTCTCTGCCTGTGTCTTTCTTCAAAAATTAATGTTTATCATTTCTAACACCATGGTAGTATTCCATCACAATGATATGGTACAACTTGTTCTGCTATTCCCCCATTGATGGATATCTTTTCAATTTCTGTTCTTTGCCACCACAAATATATCTGCCATAAATGTTTTATAAATATAAGTTCTTTTCCTTTGTCCCCCCGATCACTTATGTAAATAAACCTAATGAAGCTATTGCTGAGTCAAAAGATATACACAATTTTATAACTCTTTGAGCATAATTCCAGATATTTCTCCAAAAAGGTTGGATCAATTCACAGTTCCACCAACAGTGTATTAGTGTCCCCATTTCCCCACATTTCCTCTAACATTTGTTATGTTGCTCTTTTATCATATTAATTAATCTGATAGATGAGGTGATATTTCAGAATCATTTTGATTTGCATTCCTCTAATAAAAAATGACAGACCATTTTCCTCACATAGTTATACATAGCTTTGTTTTCTTCATTCAAAAACTGTCTCTTCATATCTTTTGACCATTTGTCAACTGGGGAATGGCTCATAATTTAATATATTTGACAAGGTTACCTAAATATTTTAGATACAGAACTTAGATACAGATAAGAAACTGTCTAATATTTTCTCCTCAACTTAATGCTTTCCTTCTAATCTTGGCTACATAGTTTTTTACTTATACAAAAACTTTTCAATTTAATGGATTCAAAATCATCCATTTTATTTCTCACAGTGCTTTCTGTCTCCTTTTTAAAATGAATTCTTCTCTTATACATAAATCTGATAGGCAATATGTTTTCTCTTTTTCTAATTTGCTTATATCTCCTTTTTATACCTAGATCATATGACCATTTGAAAATTATGTTCTAAAATGCATGATTATACACAAATCCTTTAAGAAAAATAAAACTCCAAACAGAAACACATGAAACAATATTGTTTGAGGCAACTAGGTGGTACAGTGAATAAAGTACTAGGCCTGAAGTCAAGAAGACCCCAGTTCAAATGTGACCTCAGGCATACCTAAATGTGCTACCCTAGATAAATTGCTTAATCTCTGCCTAGTTTCCTCATCTGTAAAATGGGGATAATAACAGCACCTTCCTCCCAAGTTTGCTGTGAGGATAAAATGAGATCATAATTGTAAAGGGCTTAGCAAAGTGCCTGGAGTACTTACAAATGTTAGTGATTATTAGCTATAATTTTTTGGTACCCAATAAGGTTGCTTTCTGGCTTGAGTGTCAGACTGGTAGTTGGGAAGACCTAATTTCTTTTTTTTTTTTGAAAAATTTATTTTATTAGTCAATTTAGAATATTTTCCTTGGTTACAAGAATCATGTTCTTTCCTTCCCGTACACCCACCCCTTCCCATAGCCAACATGCAATTCCACTGGGTCTTACATGTGTTCTTGATCAAAACCTATCGCCATATTGTTGATGTTTACACTAGTGTGATCATTTAGAGTCTACAACCCCAATCATATCCCCATAGACCCATGTGATCAGGCAGTTGTTTTTCTTCTGTGTTTCTACTCAGACAGTTTTTCCTTTGAAAGTAGAGAGTGTTCATTCTCATAAATCCCTCTGAATTGTTCAGGATCACCGCATTGCTATTAGTAGAGAAATCCATCACATTCAATGGTACCACAGTGTATCAGTCTCTGTATATAATGTTCTCCTGGTTCTGCTCCTCTCACTCTGCATCAGTTCCTGGAGGTCATTCCAGTTCACATGGAATTACTCCAGTTCATTATTCCTTTGAGCACAATAGTATTCCATCATCAACATATACCACAATTTGTTCAGCCATTCCCCAATTAAAGGGCATCCCCTCATTTTCAAATTTTTTGCCACCACAAAGAGCTCAGCTATGAATACTCTTGTACATGTCTTTTTCCTTATTATCTCTTTGGGGTACAAACCCATCAGTGCTATGGCTGAATCAAAGGGAAGATAGTCTTTTATTGCCCTTTGGGCATAGTTCCAAATTGCCCTCCAGAATGGTTGGATCGATTTACAACTCCACCAGCAATGCATTAATTCCCGAATTTTGCTAAATTCTCTCCAACATTCATTACTTTCCATAGCTGTCATGTTAGCCAATCTGCTAGGTGTGAGGTGGTACCTTAGAGTTGTTTTGATTTGCATTTCTTTGATTATAAGAGATTTAGAACACATTTTCATGTGCTTATTAATACTTTTAATTTTTATCTAAAATTGTTTACTCATGTCCTTTACCCATTTATCAGTTGGGGAATAGTTTGATTTTTTTTGTACAATTGATTTAGCTCTTTCTCTTCCTTGGTCTTAAAATCTTTCTGTTCCCAAAGATCTCACCAGTACACTATTCTGTGTTCACCTAGTTTACTGAGAGTTTCCTTCTTTATATTCAAATCATTCACCCATTATGAGTTTATCTTGGTGTAGTGTGTGAGATGTTGATCAAAACCTAATCTCTCCCATACTGTTTTCCAATTTTCCCAGAAGTTTTTGTCAAATAGTGGATTTTTTCCCCAAAAGTTGGGATCTTTGGGTTTATCATAGACTGTCTTGCTGAGGTCACTTACCCCAAGTCTTTTCCACTGATCCTCCTTTCTGTCTCTTACCAGTACCATATTCTTTTGAAGACCCCTACTTTATAGCATTTATTCCCTACAATTAATTTCCCATAGTTTAAGTCACTCTAAGCTTTTCATCGCACCCCTTATTCTAGGTATTACTGCACTTATCTCTATTATTGCATCCATAGCAGCATCTACGATTGCTCTTGTCCAGGAAGTACACACTGCTCACCATGTAGATAAACTTTCAAAAAAAGTTTCCCTTGCTTTTAACCCAGGAACATATAGATAAAGGGTTAGAAGCTCATATAAATGTCCTGGAAGAGGCCACCCTTTATAATGGAAATCAGTTACAAAATATAAAAGTAAGATTCAAGTCAAAATGTCATGCTGACTTTAAATGGATCTGTGTGTCTGACCTTCCTTATAATAAATCTAATATTCCTTGGGAGAACATACAACATCATGTTTTTGGTATTTGAAATCACTCAGAATTTTCTGTTGATCTGAAAACATTACATAAATAAATTATGGATATTAGTAATTCCATTTCTTCCCTTTATTTGGCCTCCTCCATTGCAAATTCCTTCTATGATAATGTGACTTCCTTTATCTCCCACAATTATTTTATACATACCCTTATTACTCATGGATTTGCTCTTGTCTTATTTTTTTTCTTATTCTCTTTTGTTTTCCAATCATCATCTGATACCTAGGTTCTACTATTTGTCAAGTTCAAATGGAATTGAAGTCACTCCAACTAAAAAACAGAAAAGGGGGAGATGTTGGGGACCATCAAACCCACACTGTCTGACATGGTCAAAGGTGGAAACTGAGACTGCAAAGCAGCCTTCAGAAAAGATGAGACACCCACTCAGTCCCCCTTTTTACGTGACTTCTCCCACTAACTTCCATTACTATTAGAATTTTTCTCTCCCTAGTTTCAGGAAAAATAATATGAGAGCAAATACTTTCAGGATTAATACAAATGTCCCACTCTGTCCCCCCCGAATATTGCCAAGAAAATTTATTCAGAAAATTAAATTTAAGGATTCTTAATCCTTAATGGTCGATCTTTGTGAATGTTCCATGTGCTGCTGAAAAGGTGTATTCCTTTTGTTCCCTATTTTTCTCCATATATCTTCTAACTCTATTTTTTTCTAAGATTTCATTTACATCTCTTACCTCTTACTTATTTTTTTGGGTTTGATTCATATATATCTGGTAGAGTAAGGTTCAGGTCTCCTAGTGTTATGGTTTTTCTATCTATTTCATGTTTGAGCTCCACTAGTTTCTCCTTTAGAAATTTTTTTAGAAACTTTTTTTAGAAACCTATAATGTTTGGTGCATACATGTTGAGTACTGATATGTCCTCATTATCTATACTGCCTTTTATCTGGATGTAATTACCTTCCCTATCTCTTTTAACTAGATCTATTTTTACTTTGGCTTTGTCAGATATGATGATTGTTCCTCCTGTCTTCTTTTTCTCATTTGGTACCCAGTAGATTTTGCTCCATCTTTTAACCTTTACCCTGTGTGTATCTACTTACCTGGAATGTGCTTCTTGTAGACAACATTGGTAGGATGTTGGTTTTTAATCCACTCTGCTATTTCCTTTCATTTTATGGGTGAGTTCATCCCATTCATATTCAGAGTTACAATCACCACCTGTGTATTCCCCAATATTTTGATATCTTCTTCTAGTCCTGCTCTTTTTCCTTTAACTATTTCCGTCTACACCAGTGTTATTGTTTTTAATCAGTTCCCCTAATTCCCACCCTTATTTTACTTCTCTTTCTCCCACCCTCCCTTCTTATTCCCCTCTTATTTTCTTTTCAGTATTTTTGAACTAACCTTCACCCTTTCCCTCCTTTGTATTGCTTCCCTCCCCTCCAGTCCATTTGTTACACTTCTACTTCTCTATAGGGCACAAATCAATTCTTTGTCCTAATGAATCTGATTGTTTTTCCCTCTTAAAGTCAATTTCAATTAACATAAGAAGCATTTCCTGTCTCCAACGTCTTTATCCTTCCAGTGTATTGGTGTTCTCCCCCACTCCCACCATGTGCTTATTTATGAAATATAAATTTACCTCATTTTGACTCTTTTCCCAGTTCTCTTAGTATTAACCTCTTTTTTCCTCTAGCTTTATATAATATTTTACATACATAAATACATATATATATGTATGTATATATATATATATATATATATATAAATTTTATCCTACACAGTTTGTCACTGTTCCCTCTAAATATAATTCTCATAGCTATCCAGGTGATAATAACAATTTTTAGGAGTTATCAGTATCATCGTTTCTTATAAGAGTACAAATAGTTTGAACTTATTGGGTCCCTTAAAAAAATGTTCCCCCCCCCCCCTTCCTTAATTACCTTTTTGTGATTCCCTTGAGTTCTGTGTTTGGGCATCGAATTTTCTGTTTAAGTTTGATCTTTTATTAATGAATGCTTGGAAGTCTTCTATTTTATTAAATGACCGTACTTTCCCCTGCAAGAATATAGTCAGTTTTGGTGGATAATTGATTCTTGGTTGTAGACCTAGTTCCCTTGCTTTCCAGAATGTGTTATCCCAAGTGTGATTCCATGTTATCTGAATGACTTCTTCTTAGCAGATTATAATATTTTTCCCTTGGTTTGGTTGCTCTTGAATTTGGCTATAACATTCCTGGGCATTGTCAATTCAGAATTAAATATAGGAGGTGATCTGTGGATTCTTTAAATCTCCACTTTTCCCTCTTGCTCAAGAATGTTGGGATGGTTTTCTTGGATGATTTCCTGTAGAATGATGTCAAGGCTTTTCCTTTTGTCACGCTCTTCTGGGAGTCCAATAATTCTTAAATTATCTCTCCTTGCTCTGTTTTCAAGGTCTGCCATTTTGTGAATGAGGTGTTTCCTATTTTCCTCATTTTTAAAATTCTTTTGATTTTGTTTTATAGTGTCCTGCTGCCTTGTGAAATCATTTGCTTCTAGTTGTTGGATTCTAGATTTTAAGGACTGAATTTTATCCCTGGATTTTTGGTCATCCTTCTCCTTCTGATCATTCATCTTCTTTGCCTCATTTTCAAGCTTGTTAATTTTGGCTTTCAAGACACTGTTTTCTCATTTTAGTTCAAGTGCCTCTGTTTCCAGATGACTTATCTTGTTCTTTAAGTTTTTTTTTTTTTCCCAGTTGTCCTCACCCTCTCTTAATGGTTTTTTCAATTGTATTTTGAATTCTTCCAAAGCCTGTGTCCAATTCATGGAGTTTCTCTGTTTTTGCTTGGTGTTCCTTAGTCCTCCTCTATTACATTTGTTCTTTATTCATTGCCTTGAAGGAAGCTGTCTATTGTAATTTATTTTTTTTCCTTTTCTATTTTTTTACTCATATTTTCTCCTTCTTTCCCCCCTTTAAATGTCTGTAATCTTGCTTCTTTGATTATATTCTGTATCTGTGGGTTTGAGCTATTCTGTACTGAAGGGGCTTCTTTTCTCCTCTGCTGAGTGGTCATGTTATGTTGATGGTATAGATGAGCCCTAATTTCAGATCTTCCCCAGCTGGCAGCAGAAACTGAAAAGGAGCTGGGCTTCTCACCCTGTTAATAAGGTTGTAGCTTGTATTGGTTGTAGCCTTCACCCTTGGAGCTTAGTCAGCAAGGCTCTCAGAGTAGTCTGGGGGAGGGTTGTTGGAGCTTGAGTTTCTCTTCCCTCTGAAGGCTTCTTATCTGCCCTATTGATAAGATTGAGCCATGGCAGAGTTGATCTGCAAAGCTGGCTGTGCCTTGATGCCAAAACCTCCCAAGAAGGGGGAGGAGGTAAGATGAAGTATCTTATCTGTGACTAAGCTCCCTTCTCTGCTGCCTTCTCTGCACATTTCCTCCAATTGCCTCTACACCACTTGTGTTCAACTCCCTGACCTGGCACAGCTATACCAGCAAGGTACTCCCTCTAGACTAGTGGCCTTGCCCACTCAGAGATTCCAGCTACCACTGGAGGCTCAGCACTGTAGGTGATGGAGGGGTCCTGGGACCTTCCTTCTTCCTTCCCCTTAAACCAGAGTGTTCTAGAATTTAGGTTTTTTTAATTGAGTCCAGCAGGAGGGTTCCCTAGTTCTGTCCTGTTGTCAGATTTGGTTTTCAGTCCCCTCAAAGCATTGTGTTTTTGATCAGTGAGGAAGGGTTCTGAGGTGGTCTGAAGTTTTGCTACCTCTAAACCACCATCTTGATAGGGAAGACCTGAGTTCTAATCCAGTCTTAGACATTAACTAGCTATATAACTCAACCCAAATCACTTAGCCTCCCGGTCTAAATTTCTTCATCTGTAAAATGAGGATAATTGTAGTACCTACCTTATTGGATTGTTGTGTGGATCAAATTATATAGTAGAACATAAAATAATACAATGTATAACTTAGTACAATATAAGTTAATATAATTATAAATAAGTTATGTGTTTTATAAACCTCAATAGGCTGCTATTTAAGTATGAGGAATTATTAAAAAAACTGTTTTCTCGATAATTTTATATGATGATGGGAAAAAAGTTTTTATATCAGTTTGTAGTGGAAAGAGTACTGGGCTAATATTCAGAAGATTTAAATTCTAGCTCTGATTCTTCCATTAATTAGATTATTTCTAAATTTCATCTCTGGAAGTCTATCAATTTTAACTCTGAAAGACAAAATATTTTACATCCAAAATGGAGCAAAATAATTGAAGAAATTTTCTACATCATATAAACCATCTCCTGTTGACAAATAGTACATAGGAAGACTTATAAAGAAGTACAACTGTGCCAGAAAGGGCTTCAGCTAAGCTATTAAAATATTCCAGGTAATGGGAAAGTTCTAGAGACACTTCAATTTTAAAAGCTCTTTGATACCCTTTAGAACTTTTCTTTACTTTGATGTTACATCGAATTGGCACCCAAGATGGAGATGGTCAATTTTAAAGTGACATGTCCAAAATGACTCCTGTATTTTAAATGGAATCATTATCTTGAAAGCTGAATTTAATAGTATTGTAGTCTGTAATCGAGTTCCTTTCACTAACTGTCTCTAAATAGATTCCACTAACTCTCAAAACCTATAGGATCTCAGGAAAACTGCCAGCCTTTTGCATTTCTATATCAGGGTCTTTGAACATCTTATAAGAAGAACTTTGTGAACAATGTAAAAGCTGGTGAATAGTCAAGTAGTCAGTATTTTTAAGACATCATTTGGGCCTAAAAATTACTCATTTTTCAATTCCAACCAATTCACTAACTTCACTGAGTACTTACTATGTTCAAGGCACTATGCAAGATATTTGTAAAAAAATTAGCCAATTAGATTGATGTTCATAAATGATCCTATTTTAAATGTCTTGGCTCTTTGTGCCCTAAAAACAAAACTCTTATCTGTATCAGCTAAGACAGAGACAAGGCAGTATTTTATTTTTATATGCCCTAGTTTCTAGAATATATATCCTCTATCTATTAGATCTTCCTGAATTCAAATCAGGCTTCAGATATTTTCTGACTGTGTGACTCTGGGAAAATCACTTAATCCTAATTGCCTTAGTTTCTTCATCTGTAAAATGAGAATGAGCAGGAAATGGCAAACTAATCTGCTAAGAAAACCCCATATGATGTCATGAAGTCGGACACAAGGGAAAAATTATTCTCTCTCTCTCTCTCTTTCCTTTCCTACTTCTCAACAAAACATATCCAGAAAAGTCAAACTTGAAATAGCGATAATGATAATCATTTCCCACATATAAATTTCTATGTGTATATGAATATACAGATATGTATACATGTATGTCCATGTATGTATACACATATATTTTCATTTGTGCCATTTCTAATTTCTCAAGCAGAATATCATCTATGCAATGCTAGGAGACCAAATAGGGAGGATTCACTCCCAAGACTGAAGAATGGCATTTGTCATTGAAATGTCACATTTGTACCCAAGATATGGCAAGCATGTAACAGAGTTGTTGAGGCAAAGTAATCTTGCATGTAGCAATGAATAACAGAAGGGGATAGAGGAGCCCAAGAGAGTCACTGTTTCCTTCCCTAAGGGTTTTTGGCTTGATATGATAAAAATGTAAGAGAAACTTGGGTTTTCAGATGACATCTCTCTCCTGGCTTTTTATTTCTCTTACTTACCATCCTATGCTAGCTTGCAATACTTTTGTAGATAACATGTTCAGGTCTGGAATTTGGGAAGAAAAGCCCATTGTTCAGCCTCCTTCCTCCTTTTGGGTGACTGCTTCCACAGTCAAGTTGAATAAACAATTATTTATTAAGTTCCTACTGTGTGCCAGAAATTGTGCTAAGCCTTGGGATATAAGGAAAGGATAAAAACAGCCAGTCTATACCTTCATGAACCTAACAATCAAATGGAAGAGACAATATGCAAGCATCTATTTAAAAACAGAATGAATTCACAATAAATTGTCGATGATCTCAGAAGGAAGGCATTGTCATCAAGAGGGATGAGTAAAAACTTTTTCAAGAAGGTGACATTTTAGCTGCAATTTGGAGGTCAGAGAAGTCAGAAGAAGAGACTAGTTATTAGGCTAGAATTCCTAGAATGGGGGACAGCCAGTGGAATGATCAGCATTAAGAAATGGAGTATCTTATGTGAAAAACAGCAAGAAAACTGCTACATCTGTGTGCAAGAGTCTAAGGTGTAAGAAGATTAGAAAAGACCAGCTTACGAAGAGCTTCAAAAACAAAACAGAAGATTTTATTGGGTGTTAGATGAATTTATCACATTTCATTGACACTCATTTTCTATCACCCAAACAACATGTTAAAGTTATTGACCATGAATATATTTTATACAACACTATAATAAATAGTACCAAAGGAATGTACAGATATCATAGTCAGGAAGAATAACTGCTGACTAGGCTCAGACAGTTGCTTTAAAGACTGGGATTTCCATTAACTCCTGCTCAGAGAAAAGTGGAACAAAAACTACAGAAAAATAGGGAAATTGGTGTTGGCTATTTTCCTCCTAGCTCAGAGCTCTGGGAGGAAGAATTTGTTTTAAAGGGCATCAGGGGTCATCTCACCCCATCTGGTCTACTAGATTCAGTCTTTATCAATCACAGTCATTGCATAGTTAACTGGAGGCAGCTATGGTTGTGCTAATAGACATCCTTCAGTCTTTGAAGGCGAGAGTGAAAAGCATAAATCTGGTGCTAAGTGCTTTACTCTGCAAAATCTACATGGTCTCAAAAACAGAGATAGCCTGAGCTTCCACCTCTCAATTAGGGCTTCTTCACTGCAGAAACTTTTATAAACTGTTCTACGATTATGTGGATTCCTGGTCTCAGTGGCCAATGTACTCTTGGGAATATGTTTCCATTTCAATAGATATTTTAATAGAGTCAAATTCTGATTCAAGGTTGGAGAAATATTTAATATTTCCCCCCTCTTGTGTTGTTTGTTGTTCTCATCCAAGTTTCATTCTTAAATGCCTTCATAAAGATCAGATCTTCTCTTTAAATGTTTTTTTTTCTTTCACTGCTTTTGGTTGTTTTATGAATTATTATTGTTCCTAACCTCTAATAATAATTGTCATTAATGATATTTTATAAAACAGTTTTATACAATCATTTCTTACTAATCTTGTCTTGACCTTTATTTATCTGGCAAGAAAATTTTATAGTTTGTTAGTTTGTATAGGTCAGTGTTGGTGAACCTATGGCATGCCTGCTAGAACATGCCAGAGGGGACAGCTCCCTTCCATTTCCCAACATGACTGAGTACATTTCTCATATCACCAGTCCCTCTGCCCAATGGGACTACTTCCTCTCTCCCCTCTCTGGGGTAAGGCAAGGGCTCACATGCAGCTTGATGTTGCAGTTTTGGTACTTGATCACTAAAAGGTTCGCCATCACTGGTATAGATACGTGATATAGTTTGGTATAGGCTCTTTTGTATTTATCATACTGGTAATTAATAAACAGAGGTTGTTTCCTTATGATAGTAAGCTCTGTGTCAAAGTCTGTTCTTTTGAAATACTCCATTTAAAAAAAAACCAAGTTGGATCTTATTTATATAGGTCAAGTTGCTGTTGTTTTAATTGTGCACTGTTTCTCATTCTTTAATTTTTTCTTCTAATTTAATTATCTATACAGATAGGTGATTCAGAAATGACTATACATTCACAATCATTTTCTATTTGTAAAAATATAATCAATTTTCTTTCTTTTTTATTTAGTACTCACCATGTCCAATACATCTTGACTTTTTTTCCTCAAATAAAATATTCATGAAATGTAGAAAAGAATCTCCTCTACAGGCTATTCACCTTTAACCTCTCTCATCTCATAGGAATCTTCTTTGTAGACTACAAACTTCTAACCTCTCATATCACTTCTGAGTTTTGTTTTCCAACATATTTTGTTCCATGTTCCTTTATGCTTGACTTAGAAGTTGCACAGTATTAAATTATATGTCAATTTAATTTAAAGGTCATGCCAAGGCATTTATAGATTTTTCTCCTCTTCTTCATTCACTACAACAAATTGGGATGCATACTGTCTTTAAAAACCCACATATTAGTTTTGTATATGTTATGTTATGTTTTTATTTATTTTCCTAAATATTTCCAATTACATGTAATCTAATTAGGGCCATATTCAAGAGTTTTGTGGCTGCTTGTGGTGGGTGGGCCATGAGGTTGACATATCTATACTACAATATATCAGTGTATAAGATTTAATTTTCTTTATAATATATCTTTTAGAAAATATTTATTATGAGCACCAGAATATAAAGATATAAAGTATCCAGGAAATGATGTGCCTTAACCCCTTCACATATGTGATAAAATCAACCTCACCTGTTTCATTATTTTCTTTTCGAAGGGAATCTGTGAGCTATTCTTGTATATATCTGAAATTTCCTTTTGTCTACTGATTTCATCTCTAGCAAAAGTATTAAGGTTAATATACTTCATTTATCATCCATTTTTGTTATTCCTTGGTGATTGGACAGGATCTCACATTAGAATACCGATAGTTAAAATTAAAAATTGTAAAATGTAAATAAAAGAAACTATATGATTCTGAGCATCCTTTATCTCCTCTCATATTCTTCTAAAACAATTACAGAAATGGGGAAGCAGTCACATGGGGTCATTTCTCATTTTTGTGAATCAGTCAAAGGGGAAACAACTTATTTATGAGAAGCTTCTCCACATTTAGGTAGGCTGGTCCTTAGTATTTAGCTGGAACTATATCAAACAAATCACTTAACCTCTTCTAACTTCCGTTTCTTCAACTATAACTGTAGATAACAATAGCATCCACTTCCCAGGACTGTTATTAAAATAAAATGAGATAACATGGAAAGCACTTTGAAAACCTTAAAGGAGAGAAGGAAAGAAGGAAAAAAAGGAAGGGAGGAAGGGAAGAAGGAATAGGTAGGGATGAAGGAAACATATCTTAAATTTCTATTACATATTAGACACTAAGTGGATTATTTATTGATGACATTATGCTATTGTATTAAGCAAGTCTCATAAAATTTCAAGAGCTTTCTGAGTGAGATCTATAATTATTTAAGAGTGTCCAGACTATCTAAATAGTAAAAAAAAATGGTTGAAGAATATGGAGTCAACTATTGGAAGTCTATACTCTTTGAAGGCAGAGATCGTTTTTGCCTTCATATCTTCGATACTTAGCACAATGCCAGGCACTGTAAGTAAGTGCTTAAAAAATATCTGTTGATTGATTGACATGCTATTTTTTCCCCTCATGGTAAACATCGACCAAAATCCAGTTTTAAAATTAAACAAATTATGAATGTCTTCAGTGTCATGGTTTCCTTAGGAATACTTTATGTCTCCTCCCAAGGATATATGTTTCCATGTGGCCCATTCAAATGAACACTTGTAATTTCTTGGTCTTGCAGAGCTGTCAAGGAGATGAAGATGCTAGAAATGGATATCTGTTGGATGTACTCAAAAGAGAAATAAATAAATATAACCAAAACATCAGTTACTTGGAAACAATTTAGAAAAAAAAATATACAAACTATGTGAATCAATTAATAAGTACCACTCTGGTGGTGTTTTTTATAGTGATTTTTTTTGTACTAAATTCAAACACAATTCTTTTCCAAATGATTGATGTTTGCAAGGAGTGCTAGTGAGACAAAATAGTTTATAACAATCATACCCTTGATCCTAGGGACCTCCATTTCCTCTTTGGAAAGTAATTACTGGCTGATAGAGTTTTTGTTACTCAATGAAAAAACCCCTTCAACATTTAACTTTTTATTTCATGAACAATGCATTTAGTGTCTGGTATATACTCTGAAATGTTATTGTTTAATACATTTTTTGACTTGGTATTGTGGCTTTGCATAAAACAGATAGCTTTAAAATATATTTAATGCATTTAAAATGAATTCAGATGAAAGGTATTACTCTACGTTAATATTATATTTATGTGTTTGGGTCAAACCATTCTATTAGTTATTCATGTAATGCCTATTGCCATAGGCATTTATAAAAAATGGTGAAGGCTTGAAGGTTTAAATGGCTCTTTAAAGAGATTTTGTAAAGATTTATTCTCAAGAGCAGCACAGATTTTATTCATAAATTTCCCATCCAAGTCAATAACAGTTAGCCATTAAAATCTTGAGTTCAAAAATAACTATCAAATTTGCACACTCCATCAAAATGTGGAGCCACTTTTTTTCATGCTATTCTGTTACTTTGTCTTCCACAAACAAAGCTATATGTGAGGTCAAAAGGTGTTTTCCCTCACTAACATTTCCATGTTTCTGCTGTCAAGAAAAGTGGGAACAGAGACCATAAAATAATGCCTATAATAAATACCTAAAGCACTTACCTAGCAGAGTTGCTGTACAAATAAAATGAGATTGTACATGTAAAGAGCTTTGTAAGCTGTAAAAGTTCTATACAAATGTCACTTGTTACCATTAAGACTAAGAACCTCTGACTTGTCATTTTAAAATTTAATCCTTTATAGAGTCCAGCTGGTTCAAAATAGAGAATCTTTTATGCCTTGACTCCTCGCTCTCACCCCCACACCCCATTCAATCTGTTGCCAAATCTAGTTGATTTTCATCTTTATATTGTCTGTCATATGGCCCCTTCTCTCTTCTGATAGTGCTATCAGCCTGTTGGAGGTCCTCATCACCTCATGCCTACGCTATGGCAATAGTCTTCTGGTTGGTCTCCCTGTCTCATCTATTGCCATTCCAGCTCAGTCTCTACTTATCAATCAATTTTGCTGAGAGCCTCACTCTAACCCTTCCTCCATATAACAAACTCTAGGGGTTGCTTATTACCTCAAGGATCAGATATAAAATCCTTTGGCATTTTAACCTAGCTACTTCCTATTTTTCTAGTGTTTTTATTCTTAATTCCTTCCTATATACTCTTCCCTCCAGTGGCAATGATTTCATTGCTGTTTTTCAAACAAAACATTTCATCTCCTGACTATGATGCATCTTCTTCACTGTCTAGAATATTCTCCCTTCTCATCTCCTTCTGGCTTCTCTGACTTTCTTCAAAATTCTTCTGAATTCCTTCCTTCTTTCTAAATTCCCCTCATCTTTCCTTCCCCCCCTCAAATTTTAGTGTCTTCTGTTTGTTGGTTATTTTCATCATATATATATATATTTAAAATGTTATCTATATATCTATAATTTTAATTATATTTTATTTTTTAAAATTCTTTAATTAATTATTATATTTATTTTATTTAATTATAATTATATATGTATAAACTCTATATATTCTTTGCTCCATAACTACAACTATAACTCTCTATATGTTCAAACTGTACATATATGCTTCTGTGTTTTCCTCATTGAACTGTGATGCCCTTGACAGCAAGCAAAAGTCTTTTGCTTTTCTTTGTATTCCCAGTGCTAAGTGCCTGGCACTTAATGACATTTAATAAATGATCAGTGACTGGCATTACATCTCTTCACATATCCCTTGCTCTAGTCAAATAAAAACACTAGCTATTCCCTGAACAAATTGAACCCTATGCCATTCTTTTCTAGCATGCTATCCCTGCAATCTATGTTTGTTGAAAAATTTTTCCATTCTTCAAATCCAGGTTCAGATATAAGCTCTCTCTTTATCCACAGCCCCCCTTCCCCCATGTAATATACTGTCTCTCCCTTGAACTCTCATACTTTATTCCTCTCTTATGAACTTTTGATGTTCTGTTTTGTATTATAATATTTTTGTTGATTATCTTCTTTTCAGTTATAAACTCCTTGAAAGTAAGAACCATTCATTCATTCATTCATTCATTCGTTCATTTGTTTGTTCGTTCATTCATTCAAGAGTAAACAGTTTTTATTAAGTGCTTACTTAAGTGATAGACATTGTACTAATAGCTATAAATAAAGGCAACCCACCTCACCAGTTTCTATACTTTTAGGAAGCTTCTAATCTTAGAGAAAACATATAAATAAATAGGTACCTACAAAATAGAGTAAATGAAAGATTCTTTGAGATAGGAAAGCAATATCAGTGGAAAAGGGAAAAAAAATCTCTTTTCAGGTGGGGATTTAAACTGAGTGACTGAGTCAGGAAGGCAGCAGGCATCCAGGGAAATTAGGAGTCATGGGTGAGGAGAGAGTTTCAGTGCAAAGGCTTGGAGAAGGATGGAGGAGGAATGATGTATGTCATAAAGAGTAGGTAGACTGATGCAGTTATTTGTCATACAATATTCTTCCCCTCTCCATGGCAGTGTTGGTTTACATATTCCGAGGGTGACAAAAAAGACCATTCAAACCAAAATATATTTTAGATGTTATTTTGCTCCCATAAAATATAATTAAAATATGTTATTCTTTCTTTCTAGCTAAGCAATTTGAAACAAGTTACATTTATAGATGTGTCAGCAAATAAGTTTTCCAGTATTCCCATATGCGTTCTTCGGATGTCAAATTTACAGTGGTTGGACATCAGCAACAATTGCTTAAATGATCTTCCACAAGACATTGACAGGTAGCTATTTATATTACAAGGTAAAATATTTGGTTTTTATTAAAATGTTCATCAGGTATGACCTTGGAGAAAAGTATTTTTGAAACAACAGTTAATTTTTGGGATTCTTTTGGTTTCAGAAAAGTGTTTTGTTACACGAGATAATGGGAATAATGCCGTCTTTAAGCCAAGAGACATGGATTGAAGTATCTAGTTCTGTCACTTATTAAATATGTGCCAATGGGAAAGTCATTTCACTTCTCTGAGCTTCTTTTCCTACTTATAAAATGTTATAATACTTGAACTGCTTATTCATGAAGTTCTTTTAAGGAAAGGGGAAAAAGGGCTTTGTAGAATTTAATAAATGCCGTGAACTTTTTTATAGTAGTGATTAATTAACAGTTTATGAATTCTTTATTTCAAGTTCTCTAACTTATGAAGTCTTTCATTGACCTCTTGTTGTACCACTACCTTTCTGTATTCAATTCAATTTAATACACTTATCAAATGACTACTATATACAAAGAATTACAGTAAGATAAGATCTTAAGTATTTGTAATGAAATGCTTATATTATGTATTTCCTCTTCCCTATGCAAGTCTCTCATTTATCTGTTTCTGCCTAGTGCTTCCTTCCTGCTTTGCTAAATACTTGTTGATTGAATTATTGAGTTGAAAGAGGATCAGTTTTATATGAACAGAGAGGTTGTTAGATTCAGTTGATTATCCCAAAGTCATAAATATCCACCCAAAAGCTGAGTCACCATGGGATTTTTCTACCGAAAAGAGTTGACATATGGGACTAAGGTAAGCTTGAACTCAAGTGTCTTGTTTGCTGAAGTACATCTTTTCCTTCTTAGGCTGGAAGAACTGCAGACCTTTCTCTTACATAAAAACAAACTGACCTACTTGCCTCAGGCTTTGCTCAATTTAACAAAGCTCACCTTGTTAGTAGTCAGTGGGGAAGGTTTGGTGGAGATACCTACAGCCATTTGTGACTCAAGCACACATTTAAAGTAAGTAGAAAAAAGAAAAAAAATATCCTAGAAATGGATTTAGGACAAAAATAAAACTAATGATGTGTGAAAGGAATATGGGTGGGGAAAAAATCTTCTTTTTTCTTTACTTCAGTATATCCCTTTAAAGGAATATCCCTACCTTTGGTTAGTCATATCACATAACCACAATGAGAATAAGGTTTTGCTTTTTGCAGGTTTTTGGTAGTATTCCTTTGCATTCTAAGGTTTATGAAAATTAGGGAGACATTGAAATCTCAGTCAAATTGCTCTTGGGGAATGGAAGCTTCTGGATAAGTGGATATTCTGGTTACCTTGAGTGCTACCCAAGAATCTCTTTTTTTCCAACCTTGTTTCCTAAAATCTTCTGTCTTGCCTGATAATCACAGTTTATGAAATATAATTTATACCTTTTGTATATGTGGGTTCAAGATTTTAAGTCTTTAAAAATCTTAATCCTGAAGATCAATTTATTTGGTATACTTGTCGATAAAAGAGATAAGAATGAATATGTAGTTGATAAATAACATTTAAAAAAATTAAATTGCTGGCAGATCCCCCCCCCCTTTGTTTGTTTAAAAAAAGTAGGTCAAAAGAAAATAAATGATTAATCAAAGATTTTGACCAAATGAAATTTCTCTGCATCATAGTTAAACCTAAATCTTTAAATATTTCGGCAGAATGATTATATTAGAAAAACTTTAAGGCATCTGGCATGTGCTCAACAAAAACCTTTACTTTACATTCATCTTTATCTTTTCTTTTAATTGTAATAGCCCTCTTCATTTTTCTACCTTTCTCCTCCTTTCTACTTCCTTCACTTTCTCTTCTTCCTCCTATTTCTGAGGAAATTCCAGATTTCAACATTTCATCACTGGCATATGGGCACTAGAATGAGAAGCATAAAGATGGTGGATTGGGAGTGGTGAGAAGTGGAATGACAGTTGGGGCTTTGAGGACCAGTGCAGCACTGGGAGTGAGCAAACAGCAACAGGGAAGGAGAGAATGATTAAAAGTGATTTGTTTTCCCCCCTGTCTTCCCTTTCTCTCTCTATATCAGTTCTATTACTAGGTTCATGTTCTTCACCAGCCATGGAATGTAATGAGAAGTAAAGACAAAAGACTGGTGAAGAGAGAGACGTGGGAATCTTTTGAGCATAACATTCAACTATGAAGGAGAAGAGAAAGGGAAAAAAAAGGAGTAAGGGAGGAATTCTAAATTGAAGCAGCAAGAAGGAAAGAGGAGACCTGATAACACCAGACCCTAAATTACAGTTCTTAAGGGATTGTTAGTAGGAAAAAAGCCATACATAGTGGATTCACTTGAAAGGGGGAAAAATGAAGTTATATATTAAAAGGTAAAAGAAAACTAATATTTTCTTATATCTTTTGTAATAGATTTGTAAGCCTTATGGATAACCCAATTGGCAACACCAAATATCAAGACAGTGAAGAAATGACAGGAAATGAACAAGATCGTCAGCATTTTGAAAAGGAGTTCATGAAGGCCTACATTGAGGATCTAAAAGAAAGAGGTACGCATGTTGAGGCTTGGATATATGCTTAACTGTTTTATTTATTACTAGACAGCCACCCATATGATTAACACCAGGGGAACAACTCATATAAGAAAGTTCACATTTTAAAAAGCATCTATATATCACCAAGGAATAATGTTCTAAATTGACTAAATAAATTAATTCAAATGGGAAAATAAATAAATTATTTTATTAAAAAGTAAAATAAAAAGCATCAATATGTCACCAAGGAATAATGTTCTAAATTGACTAAATTAATTCAAATGGGAAAATAAATAAATAAATACATAAATTATTTTATTAAAAAATGAAATAAAACACATCTATATGTCACCAAGGAATAATGTTCTAAATTGACTAAATAAATTAATTCAAATGGGAAAATAAATAAATAAATAGATTATTTTATTAAAAAATAAAATAAAAAGGATCAATATGTCACCAAGGAATAATGGTCTAAATTGACTAAATAAATTAATTCAAATGGGAAAATAAATAAATAAATAAATTGTTTTATTAAAAAATAAAATAAAACACATGTATATGTCACCAAGGAATAATGTTCTAAATTGACTAAATAAATTAATTCAAATGGGAAAATAAATAAATAAATAAATTATTTTATTAAAAAATAAAATAAAAAGCATCAATATGTCACCAAGGAATAATGGTCTAAATTGACTAAATAAATTAATTCAAATGGGAAAATAAATAAATCTTTTTATTAAAAAATAAAATAAAAAACATCTATATAAACTATAATTTTGGTGTGGTATGGTATTCAGTTTTTAAGTGTCTTTATTTTAAAACAAGTCAATAAACATGTATAAAATGCCTATAATGGGCAAAGCACCATGCAGATATAAAATTGTACTCTAAGGCTATAAAGAACCTAGCATGGTGCTTTCAACTGGTAGATACTTAAGACATTCATAGAATGGTTTAACAAGTAAGCCCATAAAAAGTAATTTTTCTTGTACAAAAGGAATCCTAGAATGAGACCTGTAAGCGACCTCAATTTCAACCCCCCACATTTTACATGTAAGGAAACCAAGGACCATGCTGGCAGCCTGAGCTGCTTAAGGTAGTTAGCCTGGAAGCAGCATCAGGTCCTCTGTCAGTTTCAGATCCATTGCCCTTCCCTTGTCCTAACCTTCCTTTAAAGATCAAGTTTTCCTAATGAATTTCAGTGGTCATTAATTATTTGGCAGAAGGACTGGTAGAGCTAAGAAGCAGAATTCTTAATGATGATAGTGTGCATTTTTATTGTTTTTAAAAGTTTTCCTCACAAGATCTCTGTCATTTAAGTAGTGGAGATAGTTTTATCCACTTTTGCAGTTGAAAAAGCGAAGGCTTTAATAGAAGAGATGACTTGCAAAAAAAAAATCACATATAAGTTAGTATTAGAGAGATGAATATTAATAAGGATTCAAAATTAAATTCTCCTGACTGGTATATAGAGAATTCTTAATAAACACTTTTAATGGATTAATTCTGTCCTAAAGTATACTTTTTAAAGTACCATGAATTCTCTTATGATAATGGATTCTATCCATTTGACTCTTTTCAAACCCAAACTGCATCAATTGCTTACATCCTGCATTCCCCTATTTGAGTTTCTTGTGAGCAGGGACTGTGTTTGTGTCTCTATCACCTAACTCAGAATCTGGTGTATCACAAGCACTTAAGGAATGCTTTTTGAAGGACTAGGTAGAGATTTCAGAAAGGCTGCCTAATCCAACCTGTGTCTGAATAAGAAAATTTGCAGGATCTCTCCAATTAAGCCCCATTCTCTTCTGTGACATTGCCACCACTTGAGGGCAAGCCCTCATCACCTCAAACTTGATTACTGTAAAAACCTACTGGTGGAACTACCTACCTTAATTTCTTTCTGATTCCAATCTATTCTCCATTAGTTCTCTAAAGTAATTTTCATAAAATACAAATCTTAACAGGCCATTTCCCTTCTCAAAAAAAGTCCAGTGGCTTCCTATTGCCTCTAGTAGAAAATTTTTAAAAATGCACTTTTTGACATTCAAAGCCTTTTTATATAACCCATTCCCCTCCTACCTTTCCAGTTTTCATATACCCATTTTCCCAACATGTCGTCTTCAATTCAGTGAGCATTTTCTCTGGCTGTCTCTAATTCTTGGAGCACTATTCCTCCTCCATTCTGACTTCTGACCTCCCTGATTTCCTTTAAATCTCAACTAAAATCTCATAATCTGCAGGAAGCCTTTCCCAGCCCCCTCTTAACTCCAGTGTCTTCCTTCTCCTGATTATTTTCTATTTATATTGTATGCATCTTGCTTTGTATATATTGCTTTACATGTTGTCTCCCCATTAGATTGTAAGCTCCTTGAGGGCAAGAACTGTTTTTTGCCTATTTTTCTATCCCCAAAGTTTAGCGCAGTATCTAGAACCGAGTAGATACAGAATCAGTTTTTTAATTAAAATTTATTATTTACTTTTAACATTTAAAAAAATTGAGTTCTGAATTCTCTTCCTCTATCTTCCCCCTGAGAAAACAAGGAATGAGATATCAGTTTTAGGTGAAAATCACGCAAAACATTTTCATATCATCTATATTGCAAAAAATATGAGAACACTAAAGAAGTAAAAAGATACTGATATTACTGTGTACAGCAATCTCTTGGTTCTGCTCACTTCACTTTTCATCAGTTCATAGAAATCTTCCAGGTTTTCTGAAACCATCCTGCTCATCATTTATTTTAGTAAAATAGTAGTCTATCATAATCATATGCACAGCTTATTCAAGCACTCCTTAATTTATGGGCATTCCCCCAATTTTCTAGTTTTTTTCTATCACAAAGAGAGTTGATATGAATATTGTGGTACCTATGGGTTCTTTCCTGTTTTCTTTGGTCTCTTTGCAATACAGACCTACAGGTTGTTATTACTGGTTTTTTAAAGGGTATGCACACTTTTATACACTTTGGGGTACAATTAAAAATTGTTTTTCAAAAATGCTGGACCAGTTTACAACTCCAATAACCTGCATCAGTGTCCTCATTCTTCCACCTCCCTGCTAACATTTGTCATTTTCCTTGTCTGTCATGCTAATCAATTTGATTAGTGGGAAGTGATATCTCTGAGTTGTTTTCATTTGCATTCTCTGATCAATAGTGATTAAAAGCATTTTTTTATGTGACTGTAGCTTGCTTTGATGTGTGTGTGTGTGTGTGTGTGTGTGTGATCACCTTGGTAAATGATTTGCCCAGAGTCACACAAATAATACATGACTGAAGCTGGATTTGAAACCAGCTCTTCCTGACTCCCAGAGCTCTATCCTCTTCACCTGTTGCCTGCTTTGATTTCTTCTTCTGAGAACTGCCTGTTCACATCTAAATCAATATTTTTTGATTTATGGATTGAATCCCTTTATTCCTATGCAAGAAGTAGAGGTCTAGCCTTTGTATCAAGCCTTGCAGTGAAATAAATCCTCCAACTCTCATGCAATCTGTTAGCAATATGCTTTGAATAAATCTGCCAAATCTAAATTATCTACATACATACCAACACACAGTTCTCCACTGAACCTAAGTTACTGAGAGAATTAAGATAGAAAAATAATAGAGACTAAGCATTTGCACTGAGAGAATATAAGGAACTTTAGAGGCAGGAATTAGTCTTATGTCTACTACAAGACATTAAGTACCCTTTGAATGGTAAAGTGACCTTTATAAAAGTAAAGAGATGAACTCTCTCTTGTATATATTTCTTTACAATATAAAAAAAGACATTTAAACCTTCCTTGTGTAGCTACCCCCTTACCAGACTTGGAGAGGACAGTGAGATATACCTATGTATTTATTTAGCTATATCTATATACATATCTGGCCAGCTATTTGGTGCAGTGGATAGAGTGCTGGATGTAGAATGAGGAAGATTCATCTTCCTGAGTTCAAATCTGCCCTCAGACTCATAATAGCTATGTGACCCTGGGGAAATCACTTAACCCTGTTTGCCTCAGTATCCTCTCTTGTAAAATGAGCTGGAGAAGGAAATGACAAACTATTCCAGTATCTTTGCCAAGAGTACCCCAAATTGTCATGAAGAGTCAAACAGTCATGAACAAAAGTATCCATTTCAATGTATAGAGATACCCCTCTCTCTGTCTCTCTCTTCTCCTCTCCTCTCCTCCTTCCCTTACCTTTTTTTCTCTTTCTATTTCTGTCTCTCTCTGCCTCTGTCTCTCCTCCTTCTCCTCCCCCTACTTCTTTATCTCTGTCTGTTTCTGTCACTCTATTTCTCTGTCTCTGCCTCTGTCCCTCCTTCCATCTTTATATCTCTCTCTCTCTCTCTCTCTCTCTCTCTCTCTGTGTCTCTCTGTCTGTCTCTCTGTCTCTGTCTCTCTCTCTCTCCCTCTCTCCTCTCTCCCTCTCTGTCTCGTTCTCTCTCTCTCTCTCTCTGTCTCTCTGTCTCTCTGTCTCTGTCTCTCTCTCTGTCTCTGATTCTCTCTCTCTCTCTCTCTCTCTCTCTCTCTCTCTCTCTCTCTCTCTCTCTCTCTCTCTCTCTCTCTCTCTCTCTCTCTCTGTCTCTCCCTCTCTCTCTCCAAACACATACCTGTAGATCAGAATAGAGATCCACATTGCATTTTCACTCAAGGACTAACGGGAGTCTGCGTGACTGGACTCTCAAAGAGCAATCTCTTTCTCCATCATTTCAGTGGAGGAGGAGGTAAAATCTTGTTAGAGGTAATGAGTGAGGAAGCTCCCTATGGAAAAGATGTCAGGATCTCTAGGCCCTTCTTGGAAGAAGCTTCAGGAAATTTAACTGAGTTGAGCGCTGCTAGATGTAGGTAAGGGAAGTCAGAAAAGGGCTCCCATCCTATCAGAGCCAATTTTTCAAGTGACTTCAGTGTCATGGGAGAGGAGAGGCCCCTCTCAGTCTGGACTATGATTAGAGCAGAATGGAAACTAGAAGGAGAAGCTGTGATTATGTAATTCTGAATGCTGGGGACTGCGCTACAGCAGAGGAGAGGGAAAAGGTAAATGATTTCAGAAGACTACAGGATTGTCCTGAACCTTCGACATAGTTCCAGGAGGGGAATGTAATTCACAAAGTAGTTCACTCCTCACTACAATCATGTGTGGAAAAGTGTGCAAATATTTCTATCCACATTTTTAAATGAGAAAATTGAGTTTGAGGACTTTGTCATACTCAAATCTTTGGTAAATTGCAAAGTTAGGCAAAGTCCCATGTTTTTTGTGCCCCCTTCATGCCACAGGGATGTGTGTTCCCCCACAAGACAAACAATACAAATAAAATATGAAATTGTACTCAGAAAGCATAACTCATGTGACTTCTCACAAAGAATGTTTCTTTATGATTGATAACCTTCTAAAGTTTTATTGATTAAAATATGATAGCTAGCTAGCCCGAGGTCATTAGCCATATTCAGCAATTTTTATAAAGTTGATTTTAAAAAGTAATTTATTAGAATCTATCAAGGCTTCCAGAAATAAGATAAAGAAAATTTATATGTGGCTCTTAAGCTTAAACATTAGGAATTAAACTACAAAATTATATGAAATATAAAAGGGGGTAGCTGAGGGAAGTTAGTCAATTAGTATTTATTAAGTATTTACTATGTTCCAGGTACTGAGCTAAATTATGGGTATATGAAGAAAAGCAAAAGACAGTCCCTGTTCTCTGATCCATTTGATGAATTCTTCCACTAACATGAGTTTACAAGGCATGCTGGCCTCCAGATATTAGACTTCCTCTTTACCTGCAGAATTCAGACCAGATCATGAACCTCTATTCTGGGGCTAGGCTGATAGAGGAATGGGGAACCCCCTCAGTCTGTGTGAAGATTCTTCACCCACACACACAGTTAATGGTGACCTGTAGCAGAAGAATATAACAAGCTGCAAATACTTGCCCAGGTGACCCTGGAGAAGAGTTTCTGGATTTTTAATTCTCATCCACCTTCTGCCTTTCTTCTTCCTAAGCAGGTCAGAGACTTGAGACTAGCGCTGATTTCCCCGGATCAACAGCTGGTAGTTAGCAGGTCATGAGAAATTTCCTGAAGAAGCACATGGCAGAAATAGATCTATACCAGCCCACTTTGCCCAAGAGGGGAATCACAGCCTTGGGAGTTGTCTCATAGGTGATAATGTGTCAGAGTTTGACAGTTTGGACACTTGACCTTCTAAAAGAGGGGAGGGAATATCTTGATACAGTATACTCCAAGGAGAAAGAAGAAGATTGTCTATTTGGAGAACAGAGCCAGGAAAAGGAAAGACAGTTCAGCTCTAATGGGAAAGAGGTTGTTGAATAAGGGGACTGTGTATGGCCAAGTGGGAAGGTAAGAGGACCTCCCTAGAATGTCAAAAATGGTCCTGTTGGGAATATCGCTTTCAATTTCCCTCTGGGTATTTCTGTGTCTTGTGATGGGAGTCCTTTCCATTTTATTTGTTTCCTGAAGAATGGCATAAAGGCTCTCCTGTTATATGTATTTGTTACTTTGAGTATTTGTACAGAAGGGAATATTTTATTACCCATATTTGGGACATTTCAGTTAAAACATGAACAAAATAAGAGCTTTTCCTGTAGAATTCATATTGGGATATTAAACTTAAGATTCTAGCTTGAGATCAGGCCCCCATGCTTGAGCAACAGGGAAAAGCGGGTGATTATTAGCCAGTCTTAGACAACTCAGTTCTTTGAAATACAATGAATAGCACAGCAGTCCACATGCTCACAGCATTTTTAGACTCATTCAAATGAAAATCCCTTCCTTATTATCTTATTGAGTTTATTGGAAAACTCATCAAATTGTTAAATTCATTTGAGCTCAGCGGCCCTGGAGTGAAGGTGAAAGCTGGACCATGGGCAGAGATGTTCTGGTAAATGTTTAATAACTAGCTTTCTGGGAAAACCAAAAATTTATGCAAGACCTGTTTTTAAGTTTAATCTTCATTAGCGTTTTCTCTCTCACTCTTTTTTAAGTCTAGACAATCAACAAAACAATAAAGTAAGTCCTGATTTGTATCTTGCTGACTTCTGAAATGTCAATGCTCACACCAAAAACTAAACAGTTGGTTCTCAGAAATTGGCACAAGCTGACTTCCTCATACTGTTGGATAAGATTCATAAATATACAACTGAAATAATAGAATATTTTTAAAATGTTCTTTATATCCTTTGTCATTTTTTGCTTGTGAAAATTTGAATCCTTTTTTCTCTTGACCCAAAAAGGGATTAGAGAAAAATGTAATAATAATAATAATAATAATATTTCACATGTGGATAGCTTTATATTAGTTACAAAGTGTTTTCCCCTAATGACTCTGTGAAGATTCTTTTGCGGAACCAGGTACTAGAGTCAGGAGAGCTGATTTTATATGATTCAAAAGATGAAAGACATTGGGTCATCTTATATTTCAGTACTACTCGGAGCACATAACTTAATCAATTGGCAGGCTAAGATACAGTGACAAATTCTTTTTTAAAAGATCGTTCTTTATAAATGAGGGTGCAGAAATATGACAAGAGCTAATTTTGGTTTTATTCAAAAATCTAATGAAAGATTCATTTAAAGAAAGCTCTGCTCTTACTGTCCCCAGTGATACAGCAGGATAACAGACTTCATGGAAAAGTCACAGTCCTTTAGCACTTCAGGGGTTGTCAGAAAGATGAATTGGATTTCTTTCCATTGGCTTAAGGGAATGAAAAGCAAGGAGGAATAGATCTAAATTGTGAAGAAGAAAATTTAAGCTTGATGCCTGAAAAAACAAAAGTTCTTAATTAGAGCTATTCAAAAGTGTAATGGGCTGCCCGAGAAAGTTGTAGGATCCCTCTCCATGCATGTGTTCAAGGAATCTAGGTGGGAATGATACAGAAAGAAGTCCTTTTAGGGATGCATCGAACTAGAGGGTTTTTGAGATCTCTTCCAAGTCTCAAATTCTCTTATTCTGTGATGCAGTATAACTCAAATTGGAGTCCCTAAGCAAAATTTATCAAGAATAAATAGATGCATTCTCTAGATAACAAACAGTGCATTCCTAAAGAACAAATGGTATACACAGAACCATAGTAGACCCTATGAGGTATGTGCGGTATTCAAGGAAGACTAGCAGCTCTGGTGTGAGGGCTGGTTGAACCCTTTCCAGGACTGCTTTCTTCCTTTGGGGTCCATCTACCACCCAGCTCTCACCTATGGCTCCAGGGAGCCTTAACTTCTACAGAGATCACACTCTAGTAAGCCAGAAGGAGAGCTAAACCAGACTGGGGGTAACCAACAGGCTTCCAAAATGTCATTGAATTAGGGGAGTGTCTACTCCAGGCATGTGAAGACTTCCCTCAAAGAATGGGCAGATGAGAACAGTTTGTTCCAATGGCCATGTAGGTGGTTGAAGCAAGTACTATGGAGTTCTTAGAGCTTGGGCAGACATCAAAGAGTGGCAAAGTCATCCACTGCGTCCCAGGCTGTAGTCACTTCTCCTGACTTTTGTCTTGCCACTGGGCTTGGATAACTGAAAGAGAAAGTGAAACTGATTATTTTTGGTAATTCTGCTCTACCTAAATCCAATTTATGTGTGAGTGCAAAGACATCAGCAGTCATGTCATTTTGTTCTTTTACAAGTGTGAAGGACAACAGCCAACCAGCCAAGTAGGCTCTATAAGAAAGCAATAGGAAAGAATATTTTCCCACAAAAGGATAAAGAGAAAACTTGTAAGTAAGCTACTATAAGCTGGTAAAGTTGAACAAAGAGCAATGTTCCTTAAGTGCTGTGGAATACCAACCAAGGAATGGTCAATGTAGAGCAAATTTAGTTGGGGAAAACTGCAAAAGGCATGTAGGTCAAGTGATGGACATTGATGGCAGAGAGGAATAATAGGACATTATTTTTTTAAACCTTTACCTTCTGTCTTGGAAACAATACTGTTGGCTTCCTCCAGGTTGTCCCAATTCAAATTTTGGGGCAGCTAGAAACCCTTAATCCATAGCCAGTTCTCTATCTCGTGTCTGGAAACCAGCATTCTTCTTATTTTTAACACTTACCTTTTGTTTTTGAATCAATACTGTGCATTGGTTCCAAGGCAGAAGAGTGGTAAGGCCTAGGCAATGGGGGTAAAGTGACTTGCCCAGGGTCACACAGCTGGGAACTATCTGAGGCCAGATTTGAGCCGAGGACCTCCCATTCCTAGGCCTGGCTCTCAATTCACTGAGCCACCCAACTACCCCTAATAGGACATTCTTAATAGAGAGAGAGTATTGGTAAAATTATGAAGGTATGAGAGAATAATAAGCCTTTGAAGGGTGATTTGAAGCAGAGGGATCATTACGAGGTTGGCTAGGCACCAAGTGGACCTGTGCTGAAGGACCTTGATGCTAGGCTGAGGAATTTAGGTTTTGCTTGATAGTTGATGGAACACTTAAAGAAAGTCATGGCAGAGAAAAAATGGCATTTTTAAAAGATTGCATTCTCATCTATATAGAAGATGGACTAAAATAAGAATAGAACATAGTATGGGGCAACAATACAAGAACAGTTTGTAAAGGGTCTATGTTAGAGAATAGTGAAGTACATCACACTTGAGTATTGGCAAGACCTGGTAGATTTTAGTTGTAAAAAGGAATTCTTTATTCCTTTTTTTTTTTTCATTTAACAGTGGCCCTGGAGGTCCTCTTAACATAGAGCTATGTAGGGATTAACCAGTCCACAGTGACAGGAAATAGGAACCATACACACAGGAAGGAGGAACCATAGAGACAAGAAATGAGGGGATAAAAGGGTGCCATCATCAGTTGGGGTGGGATGGGGTCAGTTGCTGGCAGTTGCGGGGAAGTTGGCTACTGGGAGTGTGTTGGGTTGGTGGTTGGAATATAAAGGCAGGCCTGAACTTACTGAGAAGACATTTTGGCTTTAACCTTTAAAGGGCTTTTGGATTTTGGAGTTTTTGGCTTTTGGTTAGGGCTGTTAGGTTTTATCTTTCTTGAACTTTTTGGAAGCTGGTTGGTCTTCGTTGACAGACCTAATTGGGATTGGATTAAACATTGATTAGGTTGGTTTTGATTGTGATGCATAGGGTTGGAATTTTGTGGGGTGGTTATTAGTTATAGGTAGATATAGGTAGTTTTAGGTAGTAATTATAGGTCTTTATAGGAAAACTAGTATAGACATTTGGAAATTTTCTTTCTCTACCTCTTTCCTATGTTTCTCCCCTTTTCTATACTCATTTTACTATATTCTACCTCTATTTAAATTAAACTAAATTGTTAAGTCATTAAAAACTGCTCTCTTTATTTTGTCACAACTCCTAATTTAATCCTTACATAGTCTTGGATGAAGGCAAAGGAAAAATCAAGTAGCAGCTGGGTAGTACAGAGAACTGAACTTTGGTTTTAAAATCAAGAGGTACTGAACCTGAATCTTGCCTCAGATGTACGCTAACTGTGTAAACCTGAGAGAGTCATTGAATCTCACTCAGTCTCAGTTTTCTCATTTATAAAATGATGATAATAATAACTACTTCATAGGGTTGTTCTGAGGATCAAATGAAATGTTATATGTAAAATGTTTTGCAAACCTAATAACACTACATAAATTCTAGCTATTTTTCACTCAGATGTGTAAATAATGTAGATAGTTTGGATTCTTACATTATTCACACATCCATCAAGTCCTTATTTGTAGCATTTTTTATTTTAAGTTATAATTATCAGATGGAAAACTTACCAATCAATTCTTGAGAGCCAGTTGAAGCTGACTCCAGCATGCTTTCTGTATCTAGTTCAATCTTTTTGGTAAAGAGAGGTATAATCTTGATTCTTTCCAAAACCTAAACAAGACTATGAAGAGCTTGTTAGTCTACTGTGAAATTTAAAAGCCTGAAGACACATTATCCTAGAAAGTCTATGTGGTGTGAATGGATAGAATGGGTGGAATGCTCATGCCTTCACTCATGACAATAATTTACCAGGTCTTGCCAGTTATCAAGTGTGATGTTCTTCATTATTCCCTAACTTAGACCCAAAACATGCCATTATTGCATTGTTGCATCATACTATGGTCCATTCTTATTGTAAGTACATCTTTGAAATAGATGACCACACAATATTTTTAAAAACCTGTTTTTCTCTGCCCATGCTCTCTTTATCAACTATAAGTCAAACCTAAACTCCTCAGCCTAGAATCAAGATCCTCCAAAAAATGTCCACTTGGTGCTTAGCTAATCTCATAATAGTCCCTCTGCTTCAAATCACCACTTTCAAACTTTTGCTAATACTTTTCCCCATTAAGAATGTCTTTGGAGGCAATTGGGTAGCTCAATGGATTGAGAGTCAGACCTAGAGATGGAGGTCCTAGGTTCAAATATGGCCTCAGATACTTCTAAGCTGTGTGACTCTGGGCAAGTCACTTGACCCCCATTGCCTAGCCCTTACTGCTCTTCCGCCTTGGAACTAAAACAGTATCAATTTTAAGACAGAAGGTAAGAATTTAAATAAGAAGAATGTTCCTTTCCTATCTGCCATTATTGTTCATCACTTAATCTACATCTTACCAAGCCTCCCATTCATTCTATCTCTTATTCTCAAATTTTCAATCTTGAGACTTTCAGACAATATGGCTACCTAAACAGGGACAAACTACTCAGTTTCCTCATATCTATTTTATGAAACATCCAGAATTTCACATTAGACTTAAGGATGATGAAGAAACTGAAGGAGAAACTACAGTGACATCTTTTACCTCAAAACTGATAGCAGCTGAGAAACTTGCTGCAAATTTTTTCCAAATAAATTATTTTTCTTTAATTCCTAGCTTTATTGTATTTGTCCAAAATATTTTAATTTAATTAAAATTATCAAATTTATCTTCTGTAAACTCTATTTTTTTCAGCATTGAACCTTTTTCTCTCTATCAAGACATCTGATAGATATTTTTTCATGTTTTTCTAAATTTGTGTATTATGCAACCCTCTATGTCTAGATCATTACTCCTTTGGATCTTATCTTGATATGAAGTGGGAAGTATTGATCTAAATATAATTTCTTTATTATTGCTGTTTAATTGCTCCAGCAATATTTATCGAAGAGTGAGTCTTTTCTAAGTTGATAGGCTCTTTGTGGTTGTGAAAATGAGGAAACAGAGAATTTCAAAGAAATATCAAAAGATTTTTATGAACTGATACAGCATAAAGAAAGAAAACCAATTTATACCATATGAAGTTTTGAAGACCTTTACAAGCTGATGAATGAAATAAGCTGAACCAGGAGAATAATGTATTTATCAAAACAATATTGTAAAAATAAACAACATTGAAAACTGTAAGAATTATATGACCACCAGAATCTGGAAGACCAGTGATGAAATATGTCATTCACCTCTTGACAGAGGCATTGGATTTAGGGCACAGAATGAGAATATGCTTTTTGAACACAGCCAAGTTTAATAATATAATTACATTGTACATATTTGTTTCAAAGAATTTCTTTTTGTTTTTCTTTCAGGTATGGGGAAAGAAACATGTTTCTCTCTATTAAAAATAAAACAAAAAAAAAGACATTGACTAGTATCAAAAAAATAGAGTAATTCTATAAATTACCCCAAAGAAGATGAAAATAACTAACAACTATTTTCTAAGACTCAAAGGGGAAAAAAGAATTTTTAACAAGATATAATCTTCATTCTCTTCTTATATACTCCATTTTGCTCATAGCCTTCAACAATATCCAAGTCTCTCTCATCTAAAAATAAAAACAAACACAATACAAAATAAAATTTCACTAGGTATTACTTCAAAGTATTATCCTTTACCTTTTATTTTATCAACTACATTTCTAGGAAGGAAAAATAATGCTTTCTACACTTAAAGCTTTCACTTCTCTTCCTTTTATGTATCCCTCAGATCTGCAATCCGGGTTCTGATCTCATCATTCAAATAAAAATTTCCCCAAAGTTTACAGTGGTCTCTTAGCCCCCCCTCCAGTGTTCATCCTTTTAAATTGTTAGAATTGACATTGTTAGGGACCCCCTCCTTTTGCATAGTCTCTCCTCTCTTTGGATTGTTTTGTGTGTGTGAATGTGTATGACTCTACTGTCTTCTATTCTCCTTCTACCCATCTAACCAATCCTTTTCAGTCTCCTTAGCTAGCTTCTCATTCACAGAGTGCTCCCTAACTGGGCTTTCTTTAAATACCTGCTCTTGATTCTCTTCTCTCTCTCTATATATATTCTCTCTTGATGCTCCCCTGAATTCCTAAATGCTAAATCATCATTTCTATGTAGACAACTCACAGATCTATATTTTTGACTAAATCTCTGTCTTTCCTGGCATTTAATCTTATTTCACCAACTATCTAATAGACATTTCATATCAATTATCTCTGAGACATCTCATACTCAACACGTCCAAAATAGGATTCATTATGTTTTTCTCCAAATACATCCTGTCTGCTGAGCTTTCCTATTTCAACTGAAAATATCTCTGCTCATCTAATCTTTCAGGTTTATCATGTTGAACTTTTCCTCTATCTCATACCACCAATTTTTCACATTTTTGTGACAACATGTTGCCACATCTTGTCCTTGCTATCTCTACAACATTTTTTACTTGACTCTCTTTACTTCTATAGCCATCACCTCACTTGAGGTCTTCATCACTTCTTCATCTGATGATGTGAAGTTTTTATCGATTCCCCTAATTGCCAGAGCTCTGTATTCCAAATTATCCTCTATATTTTACATACCCAGAATGTTTTAATACATAATAAGAGCTAGTATATAAGTACTGATTATCTCATTTTATCCTCACAAGATCGCAAGGAAGTAGATGCTATTATTATCTTCATTTTACAGATGAAGAAAGCAGACTTAGAGAAGGCTAAGTAGCTCATTCAGGGTCACACAGTTGTGAAGTGTCTGAGAAGGGATTTAAATTCAGTCTTCCTGACTCTAGTACCAGTACACTATCCCCTGAGCCAGATTCTTTCCCAAAAGAATAAAAGCCCTTTACAAGAGAGAATTGTTTCATGTTTCATACTGTTCTCTCCAGTTCAGAGCACATCTAGCATATAATAAATCCTTATTGATTGATGACATCAAAGTCAAGAAGACCTGGGTTCAAATCCTACTTCAGATACTTTTTTAGCTCTGTGAATTGGGCCACAATAACTAATAAATAAGAACACTAAACATTAATACGGCAAGGTTTGTGAAATATTTTACATGTGTTATCTAATTTGGGGTAGTAACAATAGATGTTATTAGTTATTATTGACGTAAGTGTTATTATTTTCCTCATTTTGCAGATGAGGAAACAAACTAATAGAGGTCAAATGATTACCTTGGGATACTTAGTGTCTGAGGGAGGATTTGCTTTCAAGTCTTCTTGTTTTGAAGTAAAGCATTCGATCCATTACTTTACCAACTGTCTCAATTTTTTTGAGTCTCAATTTCTGTGTCTCCAAAACAGGAATGTCAGAAGCACCTACTTCAAAAAGTTGTTGTATGAATAATATATCTAAGGAGCTTTGAAAATCTTAAGGAACTTTAAAATGTCAGCTATTATTATTATTATTATCTAGTCTAACAAATCATTTTTCAATGAAGAAACTAAAATCACAGAAATTTGAGGAATTATCCATAATTATACAAATTGTCAGTGGCAAATTTAGGACTAAAAGCCAAATTCCCTTTTTCTTATTTAATGACCTTTCATTAAATGTCATACACCATTATTCTATTATATTGTTTGAAGTATTCATTTAAAATATTATATTAGATGTTTCTAGAAAGGTATGTATTAAAAAAGTTAAAATATATTCCATTTTCTGAAGTTGTTTTTAATTTTCAGGAGTTTTATTGTGTGAATAATATTGAACTTTTTTCATAATTTAGGGTAAACACTGGGGAAGGGATATGGAGGTTACTGGGCCTAGAAATGTCAGGTCTAAATAAATATGTGCTGCACTCTTTATACCCTGTTAAGTTAATGAAGATGCAACCATAGTTAATTCATTATTGCATTCTCAGTTCAGTATATTTTTCAGCTCCTTGAAACTCAATTTGTTCCTTCAAATCTTTATGCTATGAAGTAATTTAGATGGTCTCTTGGGACCTTTCCATCTCTAACATTCTATGTGATTCAGTAAAATCTCTGTATGATTCATTGAAATTTAAGGATGCATTTGTAATAAGACAAAGCTACCCTTGAAGATTAGGATTGTGGTTTGCCTCTAAGATCTGTGTCATCCTTCTACATCATTGGAGTAGGTAAAGAAGGTCTTTTTTAAAGTTAATTTTTCATTAGGTTTTAAAATAAAACTAAAATGAACTCATCTTATTTTTGCTTTTAGTTATACTACTTACTTTTTATTTTAAAAAATCTCAAGTTCATGAACTCCATGATTACCATTTTGCTGGTTTTGTTAAAGAATGATATCTTTTTAAAAAAGTGTTATTCTATCTAATTCTCTCAATTGAAGTAAGTCATGTGCTCTGAATAATAATTTTGCATGTTAATACTTTCATTAGTTCCTTAGTTTAAAAAATACATTCTTTAAAACCATTTACCTTTTTACTGACCTAACTATATCTTTAAAAACATCTTTTTTGGATAATCAAATTAACTGACTTCATTGATATCCTCAGAGAGGTTATAAGATCATTGGATTTAGAATTAAAAGGGGCCTTAGAGGTCAAAACCCTTTATTTTAGAAATGAGGAAAATAAGGTTTAAAGAAATTGAGGGATTTATCCAGAAAGCAGACATTTATAATGGCAGAACCAGGATTTAAACTTGGGTCTTATGATGAATCATCCAGGGTTCATTCCATTAATACATCAGTCCCTGCCTTATTGACCAATCAATTCATCTAGGATTAAGACACGGGACAAGAGTAGGTTTCAACTAATGACAAGGTTTTAAAATAATTCAATATTATTAACCAATACCATGATATTATTAATAAATGTATAATGCAATGTAAAGATAAAGATACATTTATAGTTGATAAAAGTAGAAAAAGAAAAATGAATTAACTGGAACTCATTAAATTGCTAATAATTATTTAAATGGATTCTATACTTTTATCAATCCTTCCTAAAACTTTATATTTTAAGGATCTAATATTATATCTTTCCTGGTTTTCCTTCCACAAATATAGATCTAACCATCACTATTATTTCACATGATCTTTTTGAGTTGCTATTAGATGTATATACATGGATGTATATGTATGTTCATACATAGAGTTATGTGTATGGTAAAATAGGATATGTTGAGTTAGATTATTCAGCCTCTAAATCTTAATCATTGCTTTTCCCATCCTATTGACTCAATATTCAAATGACAAGCTATTAACAATTGTATGTAAAAAATGCTCCAAATCCTTAATAAGGGAAATGCAAACAAAAGTGTCTATCAGTTATGGAAGTCTGAAAAAATTATAGGACATGACTATAATGGCATAATATTGCTCTATAAGAAATGATGAAAGGGAGGAATTCAGACAAACTTGGAAAGACTTTTTTAAATTGATGTAAAGAGAAGTGAGTAAACTCTGGAGAACAGTTTATATATCGAATAAAACAACACAAAGAAAAAAATGTGGAAGACTTAAAAACTATAATCCATGTGTTGATCAATTAATCTAAAAGACTTGTCATTTCCTACTTCTTGACATAGAGGTAATAGACTAGAGAAAGATTCAGACTTTCAGATATAGTTAATATGTGAATATGTTCTGTCTTACAGAGGGGTTTTTAACTTTTTCTTGGTGTAGATGTATAAGTAATGATTGTGATACATCCTCTCCCTCAACCCCCAAAAAAGGAAGAAATGAAAGAAAAGAGTAATGATGAATTTTAATTATGATTATGATTATATTTATATGTATGTATATGTATATGGAAGCAGAAGGAAGTTCAGAAAGAGATACAAATGAACAATGAAGTGTTTGTTAAATATTCATATTTAATATTATATTAATTAATATTGAATATTTAAATAAGCTTGTTAAAATGAATTATTCATAGCAGAAATAACCCAAATTATATATATCTATATAATATAGAGTAGAATGCATTATAATACAATAATATGATTGTTCCATATATAATAAATGTTTAGTGTCATATACAAAATAAAATAGTAGAGATTTACTCATGAGATCTTAAATGACACCCAGTCTTTTTGTTGTTGTTGTTATCATTCATTGCTATGTCATTAAAATTAAAAAAGAAATTGTAGTTTCACTTTCTTGAATGCACTTCCAATTCGATGTAGTTAACTCTGACTTTTATTTCAGTAAGTTTCTATACATCACCAACTTTTTAGAGCTGTTAACTATTGATACAAGACAATTTAATATCCTTTTGAATTCTAAGATTCCTACAAATAGTTTAGAATTCAGTCCTTCTTTCTGTGGGCATATTTCCAGCTAGTTCATGGCAACAGTTGTTATGAAAAATGTCTTTCTGTTTCCTTTATTTGGGTGGTAATAACATGTTTAAGGCTTAATAACATGCTAAGGTATATATTTTCAATAATTTATAAAAAGTTAAATTTGAATGAATTTTTTTTCTTTTTTACAGAATCTGTTCCTAGCTATACCACAAAGGTTTCATTTAATCTTCAACTTTGATGTCATCCAGCAGGAAGACAGAAAAATCTCTTGGTTATGGTCATTATGAATTGAAAACTTTCAACCATCCTTTAAGTACAAGACTGATTTTTTTTTCATTCATGAAATCAGTGGCGTGAACTTAAAACAAAACTCAAGGAATTCATTGGAGTAGTTAAGAAGTGATTGCTTAACATTTTAGAAAATATGTTATTTATAAAGTGGAATTTTTCAGACCAAATTTATAAGCTTAGAGTTTTCAAAAAATATAGGAATAAATAATGTTGTATAAAATGTTAGATTTATTTTAAATTATTTTATTAGATTATATTGCACTTTTCAACATGATTTGTAAAGTTTTATTTTTTTAGAATTATTTTCCTTAGTTTATATGAATTGTTCTTTCCATGGATTTTAAATGATACTGTGGGAAGTGGAAGTTTCTATATCTGGATCACATATCAAATGGAGTCCAATAGACGTTTAATAAGAGCCTGCTTTGTGCCAGGCATACAATTAATAAAAATGAAGATAGCTTCAACTCTCAAGAAGCTTACAATCTAATGAGCGGAGGGGAGATTACACACAAAAGGGATCAGGAGAGGGGAAGGGCTACACCAGGGCTTACCTGGCTATCTCATTCCATGGAGTTGAAATCAGACAAAGCAGCAAATTTGCAGAATGGAGTGAAATGCAAGTCCAGTTTCTGCCCTCTGATAGGCAGTGGCTTGGAGGAAAAGCTAATGATGTAAACTAAGCAAAGGACTGCTTAGAGGATTGAGAAGGGGGATTTGGAAGAGAAGTTGTCCAAGGGCTAAAAATGGAGGAGGTCAGTTACTGCTATGAGAATCCCTTGTTTCCTAAATTATTTGTGTTTTATCTTCCTTATTCCATAAACTCATTAAGCTGGCCTTCAATTGTGTAGTTTGAATTCTTGCAACCAAACAGTGGATTATAGGGAAATAGTAGCAACCTTGAGGCTTCTTCTACAACAAAAACAACAATAATAATAACTAACTTTTATATAGCACGTTGCTGTTGTTGTTCAGTGGTTTTTCAGTCATGTCTGACTCTTTGTGACAAATCTTGGGGTTTTCTTGATAAAGATATGAGAATGGCTTATAATTACCTTCTTCAGCACATTTGACTGATGAGAAAACTGAGGCAAACAGGGTTAAGATTACAGTCACACTGTGTAATAAGTGTCTGACACAGGATTTGAACTAGGAAAATGAGTCTTCCTGACTCTAGGCTCAGCACTCAATAGACTGCACCATTTAGCTGCCCAAATAGTGCATTAAATACGTTGTTTCATTTTTGCCACTTAAACAACACTGTGTAGTAGATATTACAGGTATTATTCCAATTTTGTAAAAAAGGAAATTGAGACTCAAGGAAATGAACTGACTTAGGCATGTTCACACAGCTAGTAAGAGTTGAAGGTAGAATTTGAACTCAGATGTCCCTAGACAGTAGGTCTAACACTTTTCCCACTATGCCACACCAATATAAACTGTTTTGGTTAACTTTAAGCCAGTTTCTTCCCAGTACAACAAATATAGGATTTTACATTTTGAGAGGTGGCACATAAGCCCAAACACATTTATGGAAACTATACTTACACAGTTAGTTTATGTATTGGTATATGATTACAATGAAAGAAATTTCATGCAAACATACTAAAAGGTTAAGAAAATAAAAACAATGACTAACTTAAATGAGAGTATTTTTGTTAAAATTGTTTTTGAACTAAATTTGGAATCTTTAATTCTATAACATTAATAATTTTTCAAGTAATTTATTGACCTGTAAAGGTAGATTTTACATGGAACTATATAAAAATGCACCTTAACTCAATGGAAAAGTAGATTTATATATGAATAAATTTATACAATTTACACATAGTTTTGTTTCAATAAAGTTGGTGTTTAATGCAAAAAAGTCTGTTTCATATATGAATGAATGTTAAAAATGTTTCAATAAACTCTAACCATTTTGATGTTAATATGTTCTAAAGATTAAATATATCATTTGAATAATATGTTTGGAGAAATTATGTAATTGGTATATTCATGTAAATATAAACAAAATAGTTTAAGATGATGTAAATCTCAATGAAAGTAACTAGTAGAGTATAATACAGTGCCATAATATTATTTGTCATAAGGAAGTTAAGAAAAAATTTAAATGATGTATTTCAAGGTAATAAATTATAAGAAAAAATAAATTTACATAGCAGAATATAAATGGGAGCACTAAAGCAACTACTCAATGAAGTGAGAAGAATTCTTTGAAAGAAAAGTTCCTAAGTTAGAAAGTTTATTTTTCCCATTTCTCAAATGGGTATTAAGGCATAGGGAACATATGTGAATTCTTTAGAGAAAAAAAAATCAGCAGTAAATTAAACATGAAGCCTGATTTTGTTTATCTTTTTTTCCACTGGAAAATTGACTTCCCTTTTGGGAAAAATTTTTTAAATATTTAGAAAGAAGAGTGTTTTGTATGATTTCAAGGAGATTATGATGGTAAAGATCTGCTGAAGATATAATGAAATATTTTTGTATCTAAAGATTATAATTGCCTTGTTTATATTAAACCAGCAGAATTCGAAATAATTGTTAAAGTCACATGATGGTAAGTTTAGCTTTGACATCAGAAAAACAAGTGATTATATGTATCCAAAAGTAGAACTAGTGAGTCAGGTGGACATTAGATACTTGTCTAGGACATTGTAGAGATGATACTGGATGGGTTTATCTAGATAGTGTTAAAGTTTTATTTCATCTCTCAGATTTTATTTTTCTTAGTCCATCCAAAGGATACCCCTAAATAGTGGAGAATATGCTAAACAGCATTTAAAATTTTTATTGTTGAGAGAAAGGTAGAGTCCTGACTAAGATGGGTAGAGTGAAAGGTGTAAAAGTTATCCACAAGGTCTCCTTGTTCAAGACTGAAAGCATTAGGGATAAAATGGACCCCAAATTATACTGACATTTGCCAAATATCATTTCCTTTCAGTTTTGGTCACTTTTGGAAACTCATATTGACATATTTCAAAAGACTTTCTCCCCCTCCAGAAGCATTTCCTGAAGAAAACCTGTGATGGCTTTTGCTTTCTCTCAAAGTCACAAATCCTAAAAACCAGGAGATAGTACTCCTTTTCCAAGACTTGGCAAATTTAATTCTTTATGCAGGTAGGGAACATTAAGTTATCATTTTCCACCAATAGAGATAGTGTCAGGGACTTCTGGGTAAACATGGTGGCAGTCTAGACACAAGACTCTTCCTCTCCTTAGCACCCACCAATATAGACTACCTCAAAAGAACAAAAAAAAAACCACAAATTCATAAGAATGAAGGGGCTCTACAGTAGGGCTCAGCAATGAAAGTATCTGGGATTTGGGCATTTCCACACTATAAGGGGGTGAAAAAGCTTCCATCAAAATTCGAGCTGATCTACCCTTCCCCACCACACCTATAGAGCCACAGTCAAAGCCAGCATGCTCCAGAATCAGCAAGTGAGTAAGGGGCACCTCTAGGTCCTTGGGAGCTGAATAAGACCACCAAAGACTGTGGGCACACATTGGAAGATAACACAGAGAAGGGCAGCAAACAGTAGAAGCTGTGGAGATTTGAGAGCTTGCTTCAGGCAAAATCTTTGCTACTTAACTCCATACATAGAGAGCCTTCCCATCTCACTCAGATTTCTGACTAAAAAGAGAAGGAAAACCCTCCACAGTGATGGCAAATTGTGCCCAGGAGCAACAACATCCCTCCAAGAAAAACAGGAAGAAGGGATTGACCCTCAAAAAATTTTATGGAGGAAAAACCCAGGCTACAGAGGTACTAGAGGAAGAAATTCAAATAAATCCAAAACCTTCCAAAAATGGAAATTGTCCACAAGTTCTTGAAAAATTTAAATTGGAGCTCATCAAAAAGTTGGAAGTCTTCTGGCAAGGAAAATGGGAAATAGTCCAAAGAGAAAATAACAGTTTAAAAGACAAGAACTCCCAATTAGAGAAACAGCTGGAAGCCATGAAAAGCAGAATAGACCAAACTGAAAAGGAAAACCAGTTTTTAAAGACCAGAATTAGGCTACTGGAAGACAATGATCTTGCAAAACAGAAAGAATTAATGAAGCAAACTCAAAAGACTGACAAAATAGAAGAAAACATAAAATATCTCACTGACAAGATGACAGATCAAGAAAACAGAGCAAGGAGAGACAATTTGAGAATCATTGGTCTACCTGAAAAGCCAGCAATAAACAGAAATTTTGACATCATACTACAAGAAATCATCCAAGAAAACTGCCCTGATGTCCTTGAACAAGGGGGAAAAATAGACATTGAAAGAGTCCATAGAACACCCTATACACTAAATCCTCAAAAGACAACTTCCAGGAATGTAAATACAAGAAGCCAAAAAGAGAAAATTCAGATACCAAGGAGCATCAATCAGGATCACACAAGACCTGGAAGCTTCTACACTAAAGGACCACAAGTCCTGGAACATGATATTCAGAAATGGAAGAGAACTGGGTCTTCAACCAAGAATCACTTATCCACCAAAACTAACTATATACTTCCAGGGGAAAGTATGGACATTCAACAAAATAGAAGATTTCCAAGTATTTGTAAAGAAAAGACCAGAACTAAGTGGAAAGTTTGATATCTAAACACAAAGATCAATAGACCAAACACAAAAATCAAGAGGAACATGAAAAGGTAAGTAAGAAAGAGAGGAAAAAGGGGAAAATGTTATTTTTAACTCTCAAAAATTATATTCACTATTATAGTAATTAGGAGAACCATTCACAGGAAGAGATTGGGGCATTAAGGGCTATAAGATGATATGCAAAAAAGAAAAAGAGCGGGAGAATTGAAGATGGCACCAAGAGATACTTGAAGAAGTAAAATAAATAGGATAATCTTTATCACACAAAGATACACATGGGAAGGGGAGGGGAAGAATAAGCCCATAAGAAGGAGAGAAAGAGAGTGCTAATAGGTAAAACTTAAAACCTTACTCTCAGTGAAATCAGTTCTGAGAGAGAAGAGCATCTAGATCCATTGGAGTCTTTAATTCTATCTTATCCTACAGGGAAAGTGAGAAGGGAAAACTAAGGGGTGGGGAGGAGAAGGGAGTACAAAAAGGGAGGGAAAGAGAGGGGGGGAGGGAACTTAACAGACCCTAAAAAAACCAAGAAAGGAACAAAAAGGGAGGGGCCATAAAGGGAAGCATATTAAGGGAGGGGATTAGGGGGATTGATTAAAAGTAAACCACTGGTTTAAAAGGTTATAGAAAAAGAAGAAAGGACAGAACTAGGAGAGGATATCAAAATGCTGGGGAACACACAAATGACATTCATAGTTTTGAATGTGAATGGGATGAACTTACCCATGAAATGAAAACAAATAGGAGAGTGGATTAGAATCCCAAATCCTACCATATGTTGTCTACAAGAAACACACCTGAGGTGGGTATATTCTCACAAGGTTTGAATTAAAGGTTGGAGCAAAGCCTATTGGGCCTCCCCTGATTGCAATCATGATATCTGATAAAGCCAAAGTAAAAAGAGATCTGATTAAAGGGATTATGGAAGGTAAATACATCCTGATAAAAGGAAGTATAGACAATGAGGAAATATCAGTAATCAACATGTATTCACCAAACGGTATAGCATCCAAAATTCTAAAGGAGAAACTAGTGGAATTGAAGGAGGAAATAGTAAAACTATACTAGTGAGAGACCTGAATCTACCAGTATCAAATTTAGATGAATCAAATCAATGAATAAATAAGAAAGAGGTAAGAGATGTGAATGAAATCTTAGAAGAATTAGAGTTAATAGATATATGTAGAAAAATAAATAGAGCCCAAAAGAAATATTCTTTTCAGCAGCATATGGCAAGCAAATGCAGAAAAGCAGAAATAAAAAATGCAATGTTTTCAGATCATAACACAATAAAATAATGATCAGTAAGGGTACAGGGAGAGCCAAATCAAAAATTAATTGGAAATTAAATAATATGGTTCTCCAAAATCAGTTAGAGAACAAATCATAGAAACAATTAATAATTTCATTGAGGAAAATGACAATGATGATATATCCTTTCAAAATATATGGGATGCAGCCAAAGCAGTACTCAGGGGAAAATGTATATACTTGAGTTCATATATTAATAAAAAATAAAAAAATAAAAATAAATAAATATAATAAATATAAAATAAATAAATATAATAAAAATAAATAAAAATATATATTATTAAAAAATAAGGAGGGCAGAAGTCAATGAATTGGACATGCAAATCAAAAAACTTGAATGCAAACAAATTAAAAATCCCCAGAAGAAAACTAAATTAGAGATCCTAAAAATTAAGGGAGAAATTAATAAAATCAAAAGTAAAAGGACTATTTAACTAATAAATTAGACTAGAAACTGGTATTTTGAAAACAAACAAACAAACAAAATAGACATAGTACTGGTCAATCTCATAAAAAAAGGAAAGAAGAAAACCAAATTAACAGTATCATAGATGAAAAGGGAGACCTCACCTCCCATGAAGAGGAAAGTAAGGTAATCATTAAAAACTATTTTGCCCAGTTATATGGCAACAGATATGCCAATCTAGGCAATATGGATAAATATTTACAAAAATATAAATTGCCTAGATTAATAGAATAAGAAATAGAATTCTTAAATAATCCCATATCAGAAAAAGAAATTGAACAGGCCATCAAATAACTCCCTAAGCAAAAGTCCCCAGGGCCTGATGGATTCACAAGTGAATTCTCTCAGACATTCAAAGAACAACTAATCCCAATATTATACAAACTGTTTGACATAATAAGGAAAGAAGGAGTGCTACCAAATTCTTTTTATGATACAAATATGGCACTGATTCCAAAGTCAGGTAGGTCAAAAATGGAGAAAGAAAATTATAGACCAATCTTTTTAATGAACATAGATACAAAAATCTTAAATAGCTTACTAGCAAAAAGACTCTAGCAAGTCATCATGAGGGTTATTCACTATGATCAGATGGGATTTTTACCAGGAATGCAAGGATGCTTCAATATTAGGAAAACCATTCACATAATTGACCATATCAACAAGCAAACCCACAAAAATCACATGATTATCTCAATAGAGGCAGAAAAAGCCTTTGACAAAATACAACACCCATTCCTATTGAAAACAATAGAAAGCATAGGAATAGAAGGGTGATTCCTAAAAATAACAAACAGTATATATCTAAAACCATCAACTAATATCATCTGCAATGGGGATAAACTAGATGCATTCCCATTAAGATCAGGAGTGAAACAAGGATGCCCATTATCAACTATATTATTTGACATTGTACCAGAAACACTAGCAGTAGCAATTAGAGAAGAAAAAGAAATTGAAGGCATTAAAATTGGCAATGAGGAGACCAAGTTATCACTCTTTGCAGATGATATGATATTCTACTTAAAGAATCCTAGGAATCAACTAAAAAGCTAGTGGAAATAATCAACAACTTTAGCAAAGTTGCAGGATACAAAATAAACCCACGTAAGTCATCAGCATTTCTAAGTATCTCCAACACATCTCAGTAGCAAAAATTAGAAAGAGAAGTTCCATTTAAAATCACCCTAGAAAATATAAAATACTTAGGAATCTATCTGCTGAGACAAGCACAGGAACTATATGAACACAACTACAAAAAGAAGGAAACTATAAGTAAATTATGTGAACACAGAATAGTATGCATGTCAGACCTTTGGTAAAGGAAAGATTTTAAAACCAAGCAAGACTTAGAAAAAGTTACAAAATGTAAAATAAATAATTTTGATTATATCAAATTAAAAAGTTTTTGTACAAACAAAACCAATGTAACCAAAATTACAAAGGAAGTAACAAATTGTGAAATAATCTTCATAATAAAAAACTCTATCCATGATCTAATTACTCCAATTCACAAAGAGCTAAATCAATTGTATAAAAAATCAAGCCATTCTCCAATTGATAAATGGGTAAGGGACATGGATAGGCAATTTTCAGTCAAAGAAATCAAAACTATTAATCAGCAAATGGAAAAGTGTTCTAAATCTCTTATAATCAGAGAGATGCAAATCAAAACAAATCTGTAGTACCACCTCACACCTAGCATATTGGCTAACATGACAGCAAAGGGAAGTAATGAATGCTGGAGGGGATGTGGCAATGTCTGGACATTAATGCATTGCTGATGGAGTTGTGAATTGATCCAGCCATTCTGGAAGGCAATTTGGAACTATGCCCAAAGGGCACTAAAAGACTTTCTGCCCTTTGATCCAGCCATAGCACTGCTGGGTTTGTACCCCAAAGGGATCATAAGGAAAAAAAAAACTTGTATAAGAATGTTCATAGCTGAGCTTTTTGTGGTGGGAAAAAATTGGAAAATGAAGGGATACCCTTCAATTGGGGAATGGCTAAACAAATGGTGGTATATGTTGGTGATGGAATACTATTGAGCTCAAAGGAATAATAAAGTGGAGGAATTCCATGGAAACTGGAACAACCTCCAGGAAGTGATGCAGAGTGAAAAGAGCAGAACCAGGAGAAGATTGTATACAGTGACTGATACACTGTAGTACATTAGAATGTAATGGACTTCTCCATTAGTGGCAATGCAGTGGTCCTGAACAACTCAGAGGAATCTAGGAGAAAGAACACTTTCCATATTCAGAGGGAAAACTGTGGGAGTAAAAACACAGAAGAAAAACAATTGCTTGATTACATGGGTTGAGGGGCTATGATTGGTGATATAGACTCTAAATGAACATCCTAGTGCAAACATCAACAGCATAGAAATAGGTTCTGATCAAGGACACGTATAATACCCAGTGGAATTGTGCATGGGCTATGGGAAGAGTGGGGGAAAGGGAGGGAGGAATGGAATATGATTTTTGTAACCAAGGAATCATGTTTGAAATTGACCAAATAAAATAAAAAAAGAAAGAATAGAGATAGTGTCAGACAAATGGACTTGGGCCCAGATTAAAAACAATAGGAAGACCCTCACTTTTTATGAGTAGGTTAGGAAGTCCTTCATCATTCAAAAGGATTAACAAGGTTCCTCATCTCTTTGTGTTTCTGGTATTAAGACCAAGTCAATACACACTAAGTTGTGTGCAGTGTTCTGAGAAACATAGAAAGTTTGTATGATAATAACACTTTAATTGATTTATATAATCCTTTTAGGTTTTCACAAACACTTTAGTTGTAACAATTCTCTGATATAAGTAGGAAAATAATTTTGTTTATGCTACAGTCCCCACTCTTATAAAACTTAGGATCTGCAAAACAGTTTAGATTGTAAAAATATTTTCACTTTTATACCTTGTTCTGGGGATTTACTTCATTACCACAAAGGTGCCATGGTAATACATCTAATGGAATTATGCTTTTGATATTTCCTACTTATTTTAACTTACTCCTTTCTCAAGATGATAATTTGGCTATAATCTATTTGGTTACTAGAGAATTTCCACCAACTTTTAGCATTAGATAATGAGAGAATCTTTGTTTTTGTAGTACCCTCAAGCAAAACCTCGTAGGATAGGTCTCCCAGAGACTAATTACACAACTTAAATATACTTATTTTTTTCCTTTTTTATTTAGAATATTTTGCCATGATTACATGATTCATGATCCCTCACACACACTTTTTCCTTCTCTCTTCTGAATCCAACAAGGATTTCCACTGTGATATACATGTATTTTTTTTAAAACCTATTTGCAGTAGAGTGATCTTTTAACACTATGCACTATGTGATTGATCAGATAATTTTCTAATGTGTTTCTGCTTCCCCAGTTCTTCCTCTAGATGTGGATAGTGTTCTTTCTCATAAATTCCTCTGGATTGTCCTTGGTAATTATATTGCTGGTAGTAGAGAAGTCCATTACATTCAGTTGTGCCACAATGTATCAGTCTCTGTGTACAATGTTCTCCTGGTTCTGCTCCTCTTACTCTGCATCAATTCCTGGAGGTTGTTCCAGTTCACATGGAATTCCTCCAGTTCATTATTCCTTTCAGCACAATAATATTCCATCACCAACATTTACTACAATTTAGTTAGCTATTCCTAAAACATACTTTAGGGAGATGCTTCCCTAGAAATATAGATCACACGCCTCCAGTGATATGTTTATCTGTAGTAGTAATTAAGAGGACAAAATAAAATATTCAAAACAAAGACATTTAATGAAAAGGCGAAAAATACTGAAATAATATCTGTCAAAGGGATAGTTGATCAGAAATAACCCATTTGGAGTTCTCAGTTTGGGAAGATCATAAATTAATATGAGATCAGCTCTTTGACAAGAGGGTGAGATTTTCAAGAAAGTACTAAGGAAGGAGAAAAAATGAGCCCAAAAGGAGGGGTGGCAGTAGTCCATGTCAAAAGCAGCAGGATGGTGGGCCACCACATCTATAACATAAAGGATGACTTTTACACAGACAAAATGCATGTGCATGTGTGCGTGTGTGTGTGTGTGTGTGTGTGAGAGAGAAATAGAGAGAAACAGAGAGAGAGAGAGAGAGAGAGAGAGAGAGAGAGAAACAGAGAGAGAGAGAGTGAGAGAGAGAGAAAGAAAGAGAGAGAGAGAGAGAGAGACTATGAGATGGTGTTTAATCAGGGAGCACTTGTTTGAGAGTACTGACACTAACATTACAAGCAAGATGAATAGATGACCTTCACTTAACCACTGTTTTACTTCCATTTAAATGTAATTTAAAAAAAGAAATTATTCTTTTAAAGAATATATTTGCTGAATTTAATATTATATACCCCAAACACATGTGATTGACCCTGTCATTTTGTTGCCTGGTCTCTGTTTTTAGCAGGAATGCACATTGAGAGTCATTCACATACAAAGGAACTTTTCCAAGCAAAGGACTGGGATTTAGATTTCCTTTTCCAGTATCTATCTATCTATCTATCTATCTATCTATCTATCTATCTATCTATCTATCTATCTATCCATCTATCTATCTATCTATCTATCTATCTATCTATCTATCTATCTATCTGTCCATCCGTCTGTTGACCGTCCACCTACCTATCTATCTATCTATCTGTCCATCCGTCTGTTGACCGTCCACCTATCTATCTATCTATCTATCTATCTATCTATCTATCTATCTATCTAAATATATATATGTATATATATTGCTAAAATGAAATAACCAACAGAGAAAATTCTCTAGAATTAAGAAAGGTTGAGAAAGACAATGTAGCAAGCAACATTTTTGCTGAAATTTGAAGAAAGCCAGGGAAACCAAGACACACAGCTGAGGAGGAAGAACATTTCAGGTAGGAGGCAGACAACCAGTGAAAATGTCCAGACCTGAGTACTGGAATATTGTGTTAAAAATACAGCAAGGAGGTCAACGTCATTGGACTGAAGACATGGGGAAAGGGTGTGAAGTGTGAAGTTCAGGGGGAGGTACAGAGCATATGAAGGGCTATGAATACCAAATAGATAATTTTATACTTAATCCTGGAGGCACTAGAGTTTGAGAGTGATGTTGTCATACTTGCAAATTAGGAACATCATTTTGAAACCTAATTAGAGGCTAGAAAGGCTTAGAGTAGGCTGACCAATCAATAGGCTATTGCAATAGTTTAGTTATAGGGAAATGGAGGCCTTCAAAATATTGTTTGCAGGTCTAGAAGGGAAAAGGGGGCTTATGTGAGGGATCTTACAAAGACAAAATTGACAGATCTTGGCAACAAGTTGGATAATGAGGGAGGGTGAGAGAGAATAAGAAGGGGAGGATGACACCTAGGTTGTGAGCCTGGGTGACGGGGGAGAATGGTGGTGTTTTGGAAAGTAATAGGGAAGTTTGGAAGTGGGATATCTATTTTGAGAGGTCTAGTTAAGTATTGGATTGTGACTGGAAATCACAGAGAGGTTAGGGGTGTATTAGTAGATTTGAGAATAGATTGAGCATCGAGAGGATAATTGAGTTCATGGGAGCTGAAGCAACCACCAAGTGAAATAATATAGTGGAAGAAGAGAAGAGGGTCCAATTTAGAGCCCTATGAAATCATATTTCACAGGCTTTGCTTGAATGAAGAAAAACCAGAGGAAGATTGAGAAGGTGCAAATGATTTTAGTTAAATGATAAAATCTGAAGTCAGCCTGTAGAGAATTAAGAAAAGAAGAGAGGATAGGAAGTGGAGTTACCTATTAAACTGACAGCTTTCTAAAAGAGTTTAGCCACAAAAGAGAGCTATAGGGCAATAGTAGGAGTGAATGAATGCAGTGAGATTTTTTTTATTTGGGAAACAAGGTCAGGTTTGTAAGTAGTTGGAATGGAAAGAGGGAGAAGGAAGATGAATGAAAGAGTGGAGATGATAGGGAAATTTGTTGGAGAAGACAGAATAGAATGGGATCAATTATGCCTAGACAGGGAAAAGTTAACCTTTCTTTATTTGAGAAAATATTAAAGGAAGAGACAATGGTATAATGTGAATTAAGGAAGAAGAGAGAAGAGAAAGTTCCCGGTTAATGGGCTCAGTTTTTTTTTTCTCAGTAAATTATGAGGTAAGATTCTCAGCCACTTCTGCAGCATTTAATTGGTCCTGTGGGATAATGTTCTGCCTTCCAAGAAAGCTAATTGTGGACTTCTCATATAATGAGACCCAATAGTTTGTTGTATTAGTTACTTGCTTAACTAGGTTATTAGTGAAGCTGGAAAGCTCCTACCAGAGAAAATAATAAGGTTGCCATTTTAGTTACACAATATTTTTTCTAAAATGGCCTATCTTTTCATCCTCCATACATTTATAGTCACGGTGCACTCATAGAGGAATACTGCTACAGGGTAATGTGTTTCTGGAGCACTTGATTGTAGAGCAACTAATTTTTCTGGTATTATATAGCAGCTGGTGTTTTCCAGTGATGCTATTTTTCTACTTCCACCAGGGATATCCACTGCTGTTTATGATCCTTTCTAAACAATGCCATATATGTGATGATTTGCTGGATATCATCCACAGAAAGCTTCTTGGATGGACATGGAAGCTTCCACAGTGCCTCCAATTCCTGACTGAAGGGAAGAGAGGGCACTGCCAAGCTTCTTGCCTAAAGTATATAAGATTTTTCTGGTGAGATCTCTTTAAAAAGTCAGAAACCTTTTACTTACATCAGTAGAAATCTTTATTGGGAAAACCTTTTTTTTCCCTTTGTAAATATCTTACTTCACCAAAGAATTAAATATTAAATAGCTAAGTAGCAATCTTTTTTATTTTTTTGGACTAAACATCCCAATAACTAGGTTGAGGACTTTATGGGAAGCCCCTCTCTAGTGCATTGGGTGCATTCCACATAGGTGCGGATTTGACAAGAATCTACACTAAGGTATTTACCTAATAAGTACCAAACAGATCCAGTATTCTTGGATTCCCAGTTTTGAATCCTGCCATTTTAAAAAACCTTTTCATGTAGGTGAGTGGGGTGGATTTGACAAGAATCTATTCTGAGTACTAAACAGATCCAATATTCTTGGTATCCCAGTTTTGATACCTATGAGTTTTTTTTTTTTTTTATCCTTTCATATAGGCAAGTGGTCAGGGAAAAGGCACAGCCAAAGAAGGTAAGTCAGAAAGGCAAAGCTATAGCCTTTTTACCTTACCTAAATTATTCAATCCTTCTGTTTCTTTTTTTTTAATTAATTAATGACTTTTTATTTTTGGAAAATTTTATTTAATTAGTCAATTTAAAAAAGATTTTCCTTGGTTACAAGAGTCCTGTTCTTTCCCTCCCCTTCCTCTATCCCCCTCCTGTAGCTGATGTGCAATTCCACTGGGTTTTACATATGTCATTGATCAAGACCCATTTCCATATTATTGATATTTGTACTAGGGTGATCATTTAGAGTCTGTATCTCCACTCATATCCCCATTGACCCTTGTGATCAAGCAGTTGTTTTTCTTCTGTGTTTCTACTCCAACAGTTCTTTATCTGGATGTGGATAGTGTTCTTTCTCATAAGTCCCTCAGAATTGTCCTGGATCATTGCATTGCTACTAGTAGAAAAGTCCATTACATTTGATTGTACCACTCTCTGTGTATAATGTGTACAATGTTCTCCTGGTTCTGTTCCTTTCACTCTGCATCAATTCCTGGAGGTCTTTCCAGTTCACACAGAATTCCTCCAGTTCATTATACCTTTGGGCACAATAGTATTTTATCACCAACATACACCACAATTTGTTCAGCCATTCCCCAATTGAAGGGCATCCCCTCATTTTCCAATTTTTTGCCACGACAAAACAGTGTGGCTATGAATATTCTTGTACAAGTCTTTTTCCTTATTATCTCTTTGGGGTACAAATCCAGCTGTGCTATGGCTGGATTCAGCATAGTTACAAATTACTTTCCAGAATCAACTCTTCTGTCTCTACTTAAAATGTCTTGACTGAAATGTAAAAATATTTTTGGTTGAGTTCATGTAGATGTCACCCATGGGGGAACTTGCTGATTCTGCTCTTGTATCTCAGATATTTCATATGTTCAATACAGAGGTATACTTTTTTATTAAATTGCACAAATCTAGTAATATGTAGCTATTATTAGGTTTGACTACTTATTATTGAATTGATTTGCCTGTTCTTATTAAACACAATGGATGCTAATTCATTGATCATTTCTGTTGGTTTTTAGCACATTTAATATAAACTTTGAGAATGTCTTTTGGTGCCTTTTATTCCCTTTCAAAATATTACTTTCTGTGGCTATCTTAAGTAGTAAGTATTCTTTTAAAAATATTGAATACTTTTTATGAATTCTTTCCAGGCCTGTTATAATCTACAGTTCTTAAAAATGTATGTTAAATCTGGAATTGAATAGATGTTCATTATTCTGAATGTGTTCTTTCTCTTGAGATTTGATTTCAGGTTGCCACCGAGTCTCTTGATATGTAGAGCTACAATACAACTTTTTTCTGTAATAGCTTTATGCTTTTTGAGTCTTGTTTGAAGTAGACCAAAGTATTTACAAATATTTCTTTCATTTATTGATTCATCCTTACCACTGCATTTAAGTTCAAAACCTTCCCTTTTTGTTTTTCCTTGGCATAAAAAATAATTTTATGCTTAATAAGATGAAAAGTCATTTTGATATCACTCAAGAAATATTCAACCATAATGCAAAAATTTCAATGATTTTTTTCTGTAAAGTCAAATATTTTCATGTTTTCCATCTATATCAAGTATTTATATGATTCTTTTTGTGAAACTCTTTAACTTGAAAATCATATTCAATTGAATGGAGGGAAGCTGATATTACATTCAAGAGTAGCCACGATTTTAAGGAGCTTACACTATTTGAAAAATGCCATTTTTATGTCAACTGTCATTGACATTTTTGTGGAGTGTTTTAAATAGAGAAATTTTCCAAGTTTTCTAAGTAGTAGCCATATCTATTAGATTCCCTGACATGTAGACTGAGCTAGTTCTTCCTAAGGATTGGCTTCATAAGCTGAGCTAGCTTTTGTTACAAAGTCCTGCTAGACTTATTTTTCCTTAAAATATAGTGAAACTATATGTCTGGATTTGTAACTTAATTGGCTCAGGGTCATTGAGGTAATTTCATTGTGCCTTAAGTACAAAAATGTGTTACGGGAAGAGTCAATCACTCCTCAGGTTCTATACAAGCTGCTACTATGCCATCATAGTAAAAGTGGAGGTAGAGGAACTTCTCTTAACTTATTCAATGATGTGTCTTTTTTTTAAATATCCTTTCTATGATATTATCAGTAGATTTCTTCTTTCTTAGATGACAGTGTTTATGTGTCTCATTTGCAGCCTTAGGCTGTTGTTCTTTAAAATCATTTGAAATGTGGTTATTGCTTTTGTCATCCATTGAACTATTAAGTAAAATGTTTATAATTTGTCTTTAGTAAATATTTTAATGTCATCAAGTTCTTCAAATTTTCCTTCTTCTGATTTTAATGGCTCCTTACTTTTGGCTTTTATTTCATGTAAGTTGGGTTAAGGGATGAAATTATTTTTTTTGTTGTTTTTTAAACCCTTACCTTCCATCTTGGAGTCAATACTGTATTGGCTCCAAGACAGAAGAGTGGTAAGAGCTAGGCAAATGGGATTGAGTGACTTGCCCAGGGTCACACAGCTAGGAAGTGGCTGAGGCCAGATTTGAACCTAGGACCTCCCATCTCTAGGCCTGGCTCTCAATCCACTGAGCTACCCAACTGCCCTCGAAATGATTTCTGATGAAGAAATCTATATCAGTCTGCAGTAACTTGTATGATGTAAAGCCTGTGTCACTATTACCAACAACAAAAACATGTGAAACATTTGCTTTTAAGATCTTTTTCCAGTTTTATTAAGATGCTGTGCTGGGTAATAGCCAAAGCATTCATATCTTAAGTTTATTTTATGTTTTCTTGTTCCTGTGTGCTGCTTTAATAATTAGTAGCCCTTGTATAAAGTATTTTCAGAAAGCATTTCTTGGCTTGATATTGATATCTCTCATTTCTTCTGGTGTATCTTGTCTTCTAATGGGGCAAAAACATAAAGGGCAGCAAGACAATTTAACGTCTACCAGGGACAGATGACATTGATGTCTTTGTCCATAGATACTTATCTATGTAATGTTCTCAGAGACGTATACTGGTAAAAATGACTGACTAATAACCCTGAGGTAATAGAGGGGACTTCCTGAGGTAAGGTGTTTTGGAGTCAGGCAGTAGTTATCCATATGAGACACAAACTTTCTTATCTCTTCCCCTAAGCTGACAAATAACCACATGGGTGAGACTTCTTGAGAAATCAATGGGAAGAAGCCTCTTCTCATTCTAAGCGTAGTCATTACTCTAGCAGAAAGAACTCCATAGTTCTCTAGTTGGAAAAGGTATACATAGTGAGAACAGAGTACCACCTAACCAATCCAATGGCTGAAGGTACATAAGGATTGTAGCTCTCTGTTAAAGATTGAACCAAGGAGAATAGCCAATGGATCCAGGCAGCAGAGGTCTCTGAAAAGAGCCTGATGGTAGAGCAGCAGACCTGTCTGGCAGTCACTGACCAACTGCTGAATTTGGTATGGCAGTCAATTTCTAGTAACTACTTGATTCAATCTAGCATCAGCAGAGCCTGCTGAGAATCTCCCACAGCCATGGAGTGATTTAATCAACTTGGACCATCCAACCTTGGGAACAAACTACACATTTCTTTTACAGGCCTTTTTCTTAGATTTGAGAGGTCAGGGAGGGAGGGAGAGAAGATGGATGCAGATGTAGAAGTGCCTTAGCAAGCAGCTCTGGCACTAATGTATGTGAATGTATATAAACCTAACCTTTTGTTCTTTGGGAATTTCATGGCCAAGGGCTTCCCATCTACTGCTTTGGGATAGGGAGTCTGATAGATCATGAGAGACCCCAGTGACTATGCTTAGTCATTAGCATTCCTGGGATTCTAAGGGAGCTATCTGTCTGAATATGACTCTGTTCTCAAGAAAAAAAATATATACTCTAGGATGATCATTCCCAGTTGAGTCACCACTCCAATGGAGATGTGCTCAATTCAGAACCAGCCCAGCCATGAGCACATTCTGGAGAAAAAAAGAACATGAAAGCATATGGTTCAATAGACTTACCTTTGCCATGTGTGTCCTCCAGATGTGTGTTTCACTATAATTATACTTTAAATGAATGCCCCTTTCCTGAACTCTGGATGCATTTATGGGAAAGTGTTCTTATGATATTGGGGAAATATTTTGCAACTGCTTTTCTTGCAAAAATATTACTAGAGAATTAAATGAGTCTAGTTAATTTAATTAGCTTTTTAGTAAGAAGAAGAAAACCAGTAGGAGGAATTGTGAGCAAGAATATCTACCCATAAGATTATTTCAGAATTCTGGGAAAAGGAACAAGCACCAAGTTGGTTACTCACAATACAAGTTGCAAAAAATGCTGTCAAGTAAATCCTATGGAGTGATGATTGTATACTACCACATGCAACAGGAGTGATGTGATCAAGTGAAATTAATGAGAATTAGGGATTTTAATAAAGTGCAGCTAAGAAGCCTTCTAATCTTCTCTTCTGAATAATTAGGGAAATTTAATCTAGCCCCTGAACTGTGCCTTGAGGAATTCACCTAAAAGTTGATCAAGTTGTCACATTGTCAGGCATTTTATTTTAATCTCAACTGTTTTCTTGTTAACTATTTGTTTATGTTTGTTGTGTATAAACTATAAGAGAAAGTATACACAACCTTTTATTGTTAATGTATAATGAAATGAAAAAGGGTCAATACTGTCTAGTATGAGTAAGTCCTGTTTTGCTATCTATCAAGACAGGGGAATGTGATTTTATTGGAAATAAAAGAGAGGGTGGAAAGAATAGACGTTGATCATATATTGACAAGGGCAGGGTATCTTATTATGGATAGAATAGTTGGATAGAATTCCTGAAGGAAATAGCATTTTGGGAACATGATGAATTAGTTTAAAAAAGGTACATTGAAAAGTGAGGTCCTAGGTTCAAATTTGTCCTCAGACACTTAGCTCTATGACACTGGGTAAATCACGTAATCCCCATTGTCTACTGTTTTGTCCTAGAACCAAAACACAGTATTAATTCTAAGATGGGGATAAAAGTTTTTTTAAGGTGCTTTGTTTCATAAATGGTTTATCAAATACGTGCATATATAAATACATACAAATTTATGTGTGTATATAGATCTATTTCTACATATGTAATATTATAGAGAATGGGGTAAACAACTAAGCCAAAAATGTTAGAAGACCTTTTTACTGAAACCGAAGTAATATCATTTAACCTTGGGGATAATTTAAATTGAAACATTGAGAATGATTTTCCTCCAACTTTATGGAATGATTCTATAATATGCTCCAAATATTAAAGTAATATTTTGGCTCCTTAAAATGCTGCAGCAAAGCATTTGAGACAGTACTACAGCTGCCTTTTCTTTTTAAAGGACAATTACAGTTAATGAAATATCTGAGACTGGAAAAGTGCCACATTTAGAAGTATTTGGATTTTTATCAAAAGATAATACTGTTTTCTAGAGTTCTTACACATTAGTTATGTATTGTCCTTCCCCTGATACACATTTATTATTAAAAGAGGACTAGAAAACATTACAGGTGACTCATAGAATAATCAGAAACAACTCTGCCCACTATCCATTCATTTTAAAGCATTTTAACAAGTATTTATGACGGATCTACTATGTGCAAATCACTGCCTAACTAATAAGTTTACAAAAATGAAAAACAACATAATCTTTAAACTCTTAAGAATTTACAACCTTATAGGAGCATCCCAGATCTAATCCTTATTACTTAAGAGGGCCTTGGGTAAATATCTTTCAACATTTTGGCCTGGTTTCTCACTTGTAAAATGAGGGGGTCAGATCAGAATCTAGTGGTTTTTCAAATCTCCACTGACTGCTGGGGACCCACAAGACCATTTAAAGGACTCTTCAAGGTCAAAACTATTTTTATAATAATATAAATTGCTTTAATTTCTAATATGGTAAGCATAAAAATATAACTCCCATATACAAATATTCTTTTAGGTCCTCAATAATTTTTAAGAGAGTTAAACATCTAAAACATGCAAGCAAATAAATAGGAAATCAGGCAGAAAAGAGAGCATGCTCTATTGGATAGAGAGTAGACCTCAGAACCAAAAAGATCTGACTTCAAACTCTGCTTCTGGTATATACTGGCTGTGTGACTGTTAATCTCTCAGTGCTTTAACCAATCTTTTAAGATTATACATTTCAGAGAAGGACATAGGAAGGAAGAAAGATTTTCTTCTTCAGGAGTGTTCTATTCTAATAAAATCATCCTTGATTGTATTAAATCAAATTTTATTAAATATTAATATAAATTAATTAATATAAATTAATTTATTATTCATTATAATAATAAATGATTAATATTAATAAATCAATATTAAATAAAATATCCTTGAAAATAACATATATCTCCATTAGAATAAAAATTAATAAGAGCAGAGACTTTTATTTTTCTGTTCATTGTGTATTTTAAAGGATAAAATATGGAAAAGGAATTAAACTTCTGTTTAACCTCTAAAGAGTTGAACCATAAGGAGCAGGTGTTGCACAGAGATAAATACAAGGTTGGATTTAAGGAAAACACTTCCTAATATTTAGAATTGTTCAAAAGTAGAAATAAGCTGCCTTTAGAGGTAGTGGGTTCCCCTCATTGAAAAATTTCAAGTGGAAATTGGATGGTTACTTGTTGGATGTTGACATAGAGATTTGGAGAAGAGTGTGGGTTTAACTTATGACCGTTAAGGATTCTTTCATTTCTAAATGTCTGTGATTCTATGATTTCTAGAAATAAGAAATAACATCAGTGTGGGAATAGGTGCTGCTTTGGTCCATTGCCACTAAGTACCCTCCTCTTAGTTCTGGAAAGTTGGAGAAGATTGAACAGAAAAAAAAATCAACTTGACAGTAATAGACTGGTATTGATGTCAATACTTTAGTTTTGGAAGAAATCTGAGGAATATCTTATATTTCCAGCCTTTTAGTCTCCTTTGCATTCAAGATAACACATTCTCTATGTGTTGCCCACCATTCATATACCAACATTTTCTCCTCCTTTCTTTTCTGTTTTTGCATGAATATGCAGGTGTGTGTGTGTGTGTGTGTGTGTGTGTGTGTGTGTGTGTGTGTATCTATGATTTCATCATTGTAGATAACTCATCTGTTCACTCTCTGGGTTCCATTCTTGACTTCCTAATTTCCTTCTCCTCCTTTCCCAAGAAGTCTTCTCACTCTGGAAGCTGCTTTCTCCCTCGGCAACCCCATGTTCTAGCAGTTTTCTCACTTTGTAAGACCCCTCTGCCTTTGTGGCTCCTTCCTATGATTTTGTAGGTCCTCCTGGAACCTCTATTTCAGCTAAAGGTCCTCATGACAGGCATGTTCACACCTTCATTACCCTTAGGTTTTGTGTCTGCCTTTCCACTCCTTTTTCTCCAACATAGTTCAATGTGAGTACCTCTCCCCTCACCTTCTGACCTTCTTTTTATGTCTTTCTTTTCCCATTAGAATCTAAGCTCCTCAAGGGCATGGATAGGAGCATCCCTTGTACTTTGCATAGAGCATGGCACAAAGTAAAATCCATAATGAATGTTTGTTGACTTGACTGGACATTTTGGTCTTGGAGAGCCCCTTAGCATAGGGAGAATTAGTGAATAGATCAGTCCCTGTGCCATACTGCCTCTTACCTCTCTACTCTAGTTCTCTAGTATCTCTTAATAATCTAACAGAAATGGCACCACACTCTCTAATATTAGCTTACCCTACACTGGGAATACCATGGGCATTACACCATTGCTTGTTCATCTTCTACATGGTCATTTGCAAAGATTTTAGCTAGGTATTTGATCACCCATAATTGTCCTTTCAGCAAAGTGATACCCTGACTATTAGTCTAGATTCCTTCATCTTCAGAGACTCCAAAGCCCAGGCTATAGACAGCCATATCTCTTAATCAATCATTAAAACAAATGGTTTAAAGTCTATGACATTATTCCTGGTGGTCTTTTGTAGTGCACAGAAAATTGCAAATTAACTTCACTGAATATTTAGCTCTGGCCTGTGTCTACAACATTTTCAGTAGGTTGTCTTGGAAATGCTATGGCTTTAAGTCTCTTTGAGGATGTTTGGAGTCTTTCTTATCTTTCTATTTCCTTCTTTTTTAAATACTTTCTTGGGTAGATTTCTCTCAAAACTTTTACCCTAAATATATGATCAATGACAGGATAGAATTAGGGTTTTGATGCGAAAGGATCCCTCTACTGCAAATATGAATAACATGGAAATAGGTTTCAAACAATGATACATGCATAGCCCAGTAGAATTGTTTGTCAGCTCTAGGATGGGGTGAAAAGAGGGGAGGGGGAATCATGTAACCATGGAAAAATATTCTAAATTAAAAGCAACAGCAACAACAACTTTTTCCCTAGTCAGAATTATTCCTTGATGGAAATATTGGTTACTGGCTCAATAGTCTCGTGTATATATTATATATTGGTTTATCCCTACTAGAGGGTTTCTTATGTTTTTCTGGTCTCTTGCCACAGACAATAAGTATTTATATTTAAATACCAAAAGTCTGCTACTATTTAGGACTTAATATCACTTTCCTTTCAGTGTAACATGAACAATTCCTTGCTTCTTGTATTTAAATATAATGCTATCGCCTATTCTATACCAGATCTAGAGTTTTCCCTTGATCCAGGTATCCAAAATCAACATGGTAGCTTTTTGTCCTTTCATAATTGTAACTTTGAAGGAATTGGAGGGCACTCATTGCATTCTCAGAATTCACAGATTCTTATATTAAAGCTGGAAGACATCCTAGAGCTCTTTGAAATTAATCTTCTCAATTTACAGATGAGAAAACTGAGGAAAAGAGAGGCTGTGTCTTTCTCAAGTCATAAAACCAGTAAGGATCTGATACAGTAGAACCCAGGTCATTTTGACTTCAAATCCTGAGTTGCAATTAATTTCCACTTTGCTATAACTCTTGTTATAGTCTGATTTAGTATGCCTTGGCAGAGCTCTACATTCTGCTATTCCTACAAGAGTAGTGTGCTTTAAGAGAATCTCAGTCTCATTTCCTTCAGTCTTTCTGTTGATGAAGATTACTGCTTATAGACCTCAGTCCTATAGCTTGAATACATCAATATTTTTTCTATCTTCGATTTCAGCATCACGAGATTCATGGAAAGATCTACAACTTACTTCCACCCAATGGCACAGTTGATAATCAGCCCTAGACTCTCAACTGTGATTTCCTATTTTAGGGGCCCACTGTCTTTCTTTAGTTATCTTCTCCATTAAGATTACAATATTTTCTGATATGTGGGATCTGAAGACCTGGTATGTGAACCTTCCTTTTTTCTCTAAAATATTTCCAACTTCTTTACCAGTCATGATGAACACAGCAAGAGTTACAAGCTTCTTGAAACTATAAGTGATTTAGTAGAATGTGACCAAGAGCTTACTTGGGCAGCCCCTGACTACTCTCACTCATCAGGAAAGTGGCACCATGGACTGAAAATCCCTTTTCTTTTTATCAGTTAAACCAATATACCTAATTTCTAATCCCAGCATGAATCTTAGTTTTCTCCTTTGAAAAATAAGGGGATTGGATTAAATTATAACTAACATGACTATTGGCTCTGGAGCCAATTGTCTCACATAGGTTACAATAAAAGTAAAAAGATAATATATTTTTAAAAAATGATCAAGATCAAGATCAGTGATACCTTTTCATTCATTTCAGGATTGTTAAAAAATAGCCAGAAATTATAACACTAGTAGTAAGGTCCTATCAAGGACGCCAACATAAATTTGGGTGAATAGGTCAGAAGTACACAATTGTGGTCTCATAAAAGTTGACCTTGAGATGAGAATCTGTATTATGGGTCAGATTGGAAAAACAAAAACAAAAGCAGTAGGGACATATGACAGAAACAATGTCCTGACCAGAAATGCCCTAGGATCATCAGAGCACCCCAGAACTTTGGCCAGGGACACATGTAATAAGGTCAAAAGAAATTAAAATGCTACTCATTGCTGGAGGACAGAAAAGTCTTGAAGTAAGGCTTATTTAGACAAGTGAGAGACACTAATAATAGTTTGCCTGGTGGTGGTAGGAGGTACTCTATTCTCGGTGCTTTCACCAGAAAAGGAATTTAGGCAATTCAGGCAATTCTTCATCTTCTTCTGAAGGGTTCAAGTTTTAAACACTATGCTAGATTCAAAGGGAAAACTTTGTTCTTAAAGAGAAGGGTAAACAGTTATTTAGCAGCTGCACAATTGCTTCCCATTTACAGGGGTTTATATAAGTGTGAGAAATGTGAAGTCTAGTATTCATTAAGGCACCATTTGGGTATTTTTTCTCTTTTTCATTCTACATTGCTTCCTGCATTTTGAGAGATACAGATGTAGTCCCTAAATCATATATTATTAGTTGTTCCATAAAAGTCCTTTGGATATGTTTTATGCCTTGGTTCAATTTATATTTTCATCTTTATTTTCTCCTAAAAACCTAAAACCAAATTCTATATTATTCCAACTCTTGCTATTGCCAAAAAATGTATCCATCTGTGGGCAGCCTATTGCTGCAACATTTTGAATACATCCTGGTTAGTTCTCAAATGAAAGACATAGACTCTCCTACCAGACCTGAACTTGTGATTTTTCTGTGTAGAATTTATATTCCACCAATATAGCCTTTGAGATCTTAAGGTCACTTCTACCTTATGGAAATACATCAAGGTGCATCTTTGGTCATTTTACATTCATTAATTTTTAATCTCTGAGGTCATACTAATGCAGAAGATCTTAAGATTGGGTTCAGGGGTCCATGAATTGATTTCAAGGGTGTTTGTGAACTTGAATGGGGAAAATACATCTTTACTTTGCTAACTTTTACCTGAAATTTAACATTTTCTTGAAATATGAATTTTAAAGAAAATATTAATTTTGAGAAAGGGTCCATAGGTATTAAGATGTTGCCAAAGGAATCCATATCGTATGTAAAAAATTAAATGTTCCTACACTAAGTAGAGGGACCCAATTCAGTGGAGGACTCAATATCTGGCATGAATTTATGTAGAGAAGTGAAGCTTTCTCACATATGTTGCAATAATGAAGTTAAAAATTAATATATCTTTTAAACATGATCAAGCTATCTAAAGGCAAACACTGGTGATCTCTTTTTATTCAGTTAAGAAATATGCATTAAAAAAGTCAGAAATTATAACACTAGAACTAAGGTCCTATGAGGGAAGCCAACATTAACTCAGGTGAATAAATCTGAAGTCAACAACTGTGCTCTCATAAAAGATGGTCCTGAGATAAATAGCTGTGTCATGGCTCAAGCTGGAAAAACAAAACAAAAAATAAGAAAAGGAGGGACATGACAGCAACAATGATCTAACCTGGAATACTGTAGGGGCACCAGAGGACTGTAGAGCTTTGGCTAGGGACACAGAAGCCTGCAAGCCCTAAGAACACAGATAGTGTAGGAGCAGTTGGAAGCCAGGGGTTGAAGTCCAGGAAATTGAGGTTATGAATAGTCCATTGAAGATGTATGCAAGAGGGAGTACATCCTGACCCTGGCACAAAGTTTAGCAGCAGGAACTTCAGTTGAAGGTATAGGTAAATAGCAGAATACACCAATCACTATGAAGACATATTCTGGGGCAAGAGATACTCAAGAAATAAGCCCAAAAGAAGAAAGTAAATTAGACATATAAAAGCAGAGCCAAAGGAAAAATGACTTCTAGGACCATAATAATTCTTAGGAGAAATGAGTTAGTTTTTAAAAATATTCATATTTGACTGTATTTGTCAAGTTCAGAATTAATAACCTCCACAAAATAAAAAAAAATTCTTTACTCTTTATCCTTATCTCTAAAAATTTACAATCTTGGGTTAAATTTATTCTTTCATAAAAACAAAACTATAGACAAAACCAAATCCTTGGCCCCGAGGAACTTAAATTCTATTATATGAAATAGGGAGAGGTGCCTTATTAAAACATTAGCCATTCAGGACTTTTGCATTCTATTTCTCAACTTCCTGCTTTGTTTTGTTTTATCGTTCTTTCAGGGTATAATATGTTAGAAAAAGAAAAACTGCCAGTTGTGCAAATTTTACATTCTTTCTTATTAGAAGCTTTCAGGTGTGGATGGTCAAATCATAATGGCTTAAGAAACTGAAGTTTAATACAGTCAGAATTTTTTATGCTAGCCACAAGTAAGTAAGATTAGACTTAGAATTTAGCAGTTTCTTCATTCAAGGTGAAATCAGCACGTAGTTGACTTTTTCTTTCTTTTCCCTTCTAAGCATTCTCCTCAATTCTGCCCCCAAATCAGGGTGGTTATGATTAATAAATGCATTAATATTTCTTTTCTGCCCTTTCCCATCTCCTTCTTGTTGCTTTTCAATATGGAAAAGGAATAGGTAAAGGTTCACATCTCAGTTTTAGGTAGGATATGTAGATACAGTAATAAGAGCAATTGAAATTTACATAATAAAATGTACAAAGTCTTTTCACATCAATAGTCTCTCATTTGATGCTCTGCTTGAAACAAATCTTGGACTGTAGAAAATATTAGTCTATTTTATTGATAAGGAAATTGTGGTTCAAAGAGGCTGTTACTTAGCCAACATAATAAGTGGTTCTATACAAACCCTGTTTTCTGATTCCAAATCTACTCTTCTCCTATAAGATGATTCCTCTTAAATGATTACTTGTGGTTCCCATTTTTATATAAAACAGTAAAAACCTCTCCTTTCAGTTCTGAGTCAAGGAAATGAGGCTAAGCATAAGATAATTAGGTGGTAAAGCATCTCAGCTTAGAATACCTACTGAATGAAAGATTTAGATGCTTAAGTCATTTTATTGTAGCAAAGGGTAAATTACGAGAAGCAAATACATAACATGATGCCTTTGCCAGGTGTTGGACTTTTCACCATGCATAATTCATTGAAAAGTGTAGGTGTAGAGGAGCATGGAGTAACCTTAAAAATAAATCAATGGAAACCAGTTAGTAATCTGCAAAGTAGTTTAGCCAGAGGAAGGTAATTTAAAGGAAAACACTTCATCACCTTGCATAGTTTAATGCTCTTCCTGATGAAAGTAGCTGGGGGCTACATGTTAAATGTGTTTGTAATAAATATTTACGGAAAATATCTTACAATTGAGAAGAAATCACTCGAACATTGATAATTGAATTGAGAAAAGGGGGTATAAAATTAAGCAGATAAATTTCACTTTGATCCTGTCAGTCAGAGGGGAGAAACTGGGAGCATCATCCAAAGATGAGGCAGTGTCCTTGGCACTCTTCTCAAGACATTCTCAACATGGAGAAGGAGGCAGCAAAGTCAGGTCCTCAGTCATGCTATTCTCTGCCCTTAGACTTGCCAGAGCTATTGAGTCCTGAAGCCTGAGCTGGACCATTGAGCAGCCTTATCTACCCATTTTAATACTGCCCTTTTACCTGTTAAATTCCTATTTAACTCCTACTTAAATCCACTTCCTATTACTCTCAGAAACTTGGTTTTACTTAATTGGTTTCTGCCTTAAAATGACCCTCAACTCCCATTTTCCACTTCTATCTCTATTTTCCTCAACTCTCCTTCTCCAAGGTTCCATTCTAACCATCTATCCTTTCCATCATGTATTTTGATATTGTTTTATAATGAACAAACGTTTCTTCTTCTGGACCTCTTCCCCTTCTTCCCCCCTCCCCCCCCCCCCCGTATTTCTGCCATCTCATTAGATCCACAGGAATCTGCTTTATCCAAATGATAATCTTTGGCCAGCCTCTTCAGCACCATCTGTACCTTCTCCAATGTATTTTTACCCTCTTTTTGGTTCTAGAAGGGCAATATAAAGTGAGAATATTCTTTGCTATCTGTTTCCAAAACTAGACCTCTTTGCTACTATTATTCAATATTCTTTCCTCCTTTAAACATTTAAAAATTATTTTAAAAAATTCCACCATTACAGATCATGATGGCTTCTTATTCCTGATGCTCGTTACTTTTCTTCCTTTTGCAAGATGTTCAGTACCTGCTTCTATGACCCAACTTATGCCACTTTATTGAAAGATTTTAGTATCATATAAAAACTCTTAAGTTCTTCAAATGCCTCAAAACCTATTATTTATTCTACAGCTTAGCCCAGTTCAGACTGGATGCTTTGTATCTTGGAGTCATCTCAAATTCAACACATCTAAATAGAACTCATCATTTTCCCCTCCAAAAGTCTGTATTTTATACTGTATTGTACCTGTATTTATATTTGTACTGTACTGAATTCCCCTCCTTCAGTTGAGGGAGCCACCATTCTTCTAGTCTTTCAAATGTATAACCTCGATATTATCCACAATTCCTTACTCTCCATCATTTCATATATTAAATCAGTTGCTAAATCTCCTTATTTCTTCCTCCACTATATGTCTCATATGCATCCCTTTCTCTTCACTCACATGGCAACCATTCAAATTCAGGCAGGTCTTCATTATCCCTCTCTAAGATTATTACTATGACTTTTTAATTGGCTTCCCTGAGTCAAATCTCTCCCCATTCTAATCAATCCTTCACACAGCTGCCAAAGTGACTTTCCTTAATTGAAGATCTATCTATCTATGCCACTCTTCTACTCAATAAATTCTAGTGGTTACCTATTGCCTAGGGGAGGGAGAGATAATTCCTTGTTAATAGCCAGGACATTAGTGGAACCAGACCTATTGAATTAACCCCATACACTTCTATGAACAGGCAGTGTTGAGACCCAAAGCTTTGAGTAGCAGACTTGGGGCATTTAAAGCTAATTTGCCTTGGAATGGATTGACCTTGAATCCAGCCATGGGTCTTTACTCAAGTATCATGTCAAGATGGTTTTAGGGCTTTGGTGGGGAGCTTCTTAGATAAAAGGGAACTTCTGTGCCAACTGCTTTTATCTTCATGCCAAGAGAATTTATCTCTTACTTTTCTGTGATCTCCTTCTACAACTGTATGGATTAGTTTTAACCTTGGAGTTATTGAATATGTTTTTATAACAGGGATTCTTTTTAGGACTATTTGGGCTCTTAGTCATCCATTGCATCAGATTATGTACCCACAACCAGGACATGCTTCTGTCGGGCTTTGAAAACATTTTCTATTCTGGCTCCAATTCTGCCTCGTTATGTATTATAACTTTATATTTACACACACTAGCTGAACTGACTTTGGCTTTCATTTCTGTACTTTTGTATAATCCATAGCCAAATACATCCCTCTTTCATTTCTGCTTCCAAAATCTGAATCATTCACTTCCTTCAAGATGCAGTTCAAGCACTGCTTTGTATAGAAAGCCCTTCCTGAATTCGTACAACTCTCCATTGCCTCCCTCTCTACTTTGTATTTAGATATCTTGTGTTCATTCTGTATTTTTTGCATTATCCTATCTCTTTAGATAAATATATTATTTCCCCTATTAGAATTTCAATTCAATGTGAGGAGAGATAACTTCCTTTCCTTTATGCATATCCTTAGTATCTTGCACAGTGCCTGACTTACACTATAATGTATATTTAATAAATTTTTGTTGATTAATTAATCAATTAATTGTCAGAGGTGACATACAAACTGGCATAAGTGCTACAGCTTAAGCTTATCTTCCTAATTGAAGTAATGAATTATATTGAGTCAGGGCAACTTCAACTATAATCCATAAACTTTAATAATAAGATATTTCTCAAAATCGTGATAAACATACTTATTAAAACATACATTTTTCCCCTGAAAGGAAAAATTTTTGAACAAATGGAATATAGATTAGTTTTTAACATAAGTTAAAAGTCTGAATTTCTCAGTTTAAATATCTGTTTCTTAACTTTCGAGGAAATTGATGGGCTTCTTGACATATTTGTTATCTTCTTAATGATAATGATACGTTATTAAGTATAATTTGTGGTAGATACAAACTGGAAATGAAACTTCTAACATTTAAAAATATCTATAATTTTCATGTATTTCAGTGAATTTTGAAAGCTGGAAGAAAGATGATTTTAGTGACTTTTGGAAGACATATAAACTTGGTGTTTTTGCTATTCTTTGAACAGGACACTTCTCCCAACTCTGAGCATTTTCACTGGCCACCCTCCATGTCTTCAATGCTTTCCATTTTCATTTCTCTGGGTTAGTTTCCTTGGCTTCCTTCAAGACTTAGTAAATTTTTACCTTATTCAAGAAACTTTTCCCCATCCACCCCTATGCTAATGCCTTCTTTCCAAGGCTCCTTTCAGTTTATCATTTATATAGTTTGATTGTACACAGTTGTATGTTGTCTCCTCCATTAGACTGTGAGCCCCTTGGGAGCAGGGACAGTATTTTGCCTAGCTTTGTATCTCTAGCATAGTACCTGACATATAATAGGCACTTAAAATTATATGCTAACTGACTGATAAGTAGCATTATTGTCCCTAAATTGAACATGATATCTTACTCAAAACAGACCTATTTAAAAAGTAAAAAAGTAAATTAAAAAAAGTAAAATAAAAAATAAAGCATTAAGTCATTAAAAATATGTATATTGGGAGGTAGCTGGGTGGCTCAGTGGATTGAGAGCCATACCTAGAAATGGGAGGTCCTAGATTCAAATCTGGCCTCAAATGCTTTCTAGCTATGTGACCCTGGACAAGTCATTTAACCCCCACTGTCTAGCCCTTGCTCCTTTTCTGCCTTATAACCAATACATAGTTTAAAAAATGACTGATTACAGACAAAGGAAAGAGGAAGCCAATTTGCACAGTAGATAAGGTGCTGGACCTAGATTTAGGAAGATTTGAGTTCAAATCCTGCTCCAGAAATTTACTGGTTTTATAACTTTGGAAAAATTACCCAGCATTTTTTAATTTCATAATCTATAAAATGAGAAGGTTGAATTTCTCTTCCCTAAATTCCTCAGAGCTATAAATTACCCCATAAGAACATAATTAAACAAATTCTGAAGACTGCTGCTGTTTATTCTCACAATTTCATTTTGTAGTAAGGAAGAAGTTAACGGGATGGTAGTGTTGATGAAAGTGCAAGCTTATCTTTGGGCCTGTTTTTCTGAGTTCCCTGGTGAGGGGAATAAAACTAGGAAAGATCTTCTAATCTTAACTTTGTCCATCCTTTATGTCTTGCTTTATAGTCTTGGGAGAATGTGTTGGAGATTGCTATTCCTTGGAGTCCCAATAATTTACAACCCTGTCTTTCTTCTTTGGCTTTTCACTGAATATTGATTAGTGCTCCTAATAGGTGCTACTAGAATGCTTAGGAAAAAGAAAAGAAGGGAAATTCAAAAACCAGTCAATTTGGTCTACTAAAGGGATTCAAGAAGTACAGAACTGAAATTAGTGATAAAAATACATTTTTTTAAAGTTTTGGTTTAAATGAAAGAGTATTTTTTATTTTATTGATCACAAATAATACAGGTTATTTTTTCTTCAATTCACTTAATTATCATTGAATTCTTTTGCTTTGTTGCCCTTTCTGCACTTATCATCTGGAAAAATGTGACAGAATAAAACACTTTTGCACCACTTCATGAAGATTTTTAAAAAAGAACTAAAGGTAGAAATGACAGTAGAATGATTGTTTATACTTCTACTATTCTAACCTTCTTTCAAATGTCATAACTAATCTGTGAAATAACCACAGAAGATAAAAGGTTTTGTTTTGTTCTAAACTGTGGTCCCTCTCCATCTGTATTGGAAGCTAGATTGTATAGCTGGTCAGTCCAGAACCTCTACCTGGGCTGGTGGTTTTCCCCTCCTTGGGCCACTTGGTGGCCCCTTCCATTTAAAGGTTCACCATATTGGTGCTAGACTTGGTGCAGATACCTGATGATTTTTACCTCTGCTGTTGTCCTTGGACTAAGGTATGAATGATCTAATCTGATCACAGGACCTACTGTCATCTTAATCAAGCAAAATCCCTTCCCTACATCTTTATCTTGAATCCATTTTGTTTCCTAATTACTATGGTCTCCATATGGAGATGGATTGAAAAATTTCATATGCTTAGGACAAAAAAAAAAGATTTAAGGTAAGAATTTCAGCTGCATTGAAATACTTGAAAGGCTATTGCATGGAAAAAGATTAATCTTGTTCAATTGTTTCCAGGGGGAAGAACTTGAAGCAATGATTAAACACTGCAAAGAGAAAAACTTAGGTTTGATATAATGGAAAACTTAACAATTAGAGCTTTTAAAGTGTCATGGGTTGTTTTAAGAAACAACTGAGTGTAATTTGTGAGAGCAAACCACAAAATCTGAGGAAATTTAAGAAAGAAATTTATTGGGTCATTTGAGAGGAGAGCAGTCAAGAAAGGAGGTGTAGTTCCCTCCTGTCCATGCTCTGGAAAGTTTATCTCATATAGGAATTAGACAAGAGTGCATGTACATAGTTAAGTAATTTTCAGAGAGAGCAATTGGAAAGCAAAGTAGATTGTGGGGGATATGAATAAATGTAAATATTCGTTAAAATTTGGCCAATGATAACACAGAAGAGAATTTGAAACAAACTTGAGTGGATCAAAAACAAGAGTTGGATGCAGGGACCCAAACAAAAAAATTGTGTATCAATCTAGGATCTGGGGATTATCCAAAATTCCTTGTAGCTATTTCTTGCATTCAAAGAGAGTAACTTGGGTCAAGGAGATATTTTGGGTGCAGACAACATTTAATCACAGGGTTGGCATTGAACAGTATATAAATTGAATGCTGTCATTTTTTTCTGATAGGAGTATAGAAGTTTTTATTGGAAAGCTTTAATTGAAAATCAGATGACCAATTATTGAATGTATTATAGTGGGAATAATTGTTGTGTGTATGGGAACTAGAAAACTCTCTTACAGTTCTGAAATTGGATGTTTCTATAGTTATCAATGTGTATAGTTAGCCCAAATGTTAGCAAAGTACCCAGCACATAGAAGAAATGACTTGTTGACTTGACAATTATTTTTTTAAATAGAAAAGAAAAGGTAAAATTCATTATCAATTCTCACTTGTTTGTTCATATAGACATTGGGGAGGGGGAAGAGAAGGAGAAAAAATTAAATGTTTGTTAATTGAGGGGGAAAATGCTAGGTTGGATCCAGTTCTAGGGTCTTAAATGACAGTAGCATTTATATTTTATCCTAGAGATTATAAGGAATGAAGGAGTTTACTGTGTTTTCATGTGTCTGAGATGTGGGTCAGAGATGCAATTAAGTCAGCTGCTTTTTGTATTTTCTTTGCACTTGGGAATTCCAAGGAATATCTTCCTCTGAACAGATTTTGGTTAATAAATGAAGAGACAAAAGCTTTTTCTCCTGCCTAAATGATCTGTCCTACAGTGGAGATCAAAGGAGTAGATAATGTGATTGACCACCTCTTAATTAGCTATCACCAATTAAAGATGTCTTGGGATGATCAAGGAAGGGGCTAAATAATGAGTTCCTAAAAATCTATGAAGCTGCTTGACCCAGTTTGTGATATTCCCAGTCACAAGAGAATTATGGAGAGTTTATATTACTTCATCATTATGATGCTGGCCTAACCAATAAACCTGATATAATCAATAAAGTTATGTTTTTACCCCAAAATCAGACTCTTGAGATATTTTCAATAATAACATTTTGATGATTTATGAAAATCACAACTGCCAATTCTTTTAGTATCCAAAAATGTTGTTCTTCTGGGCCTGAATTCATCAAAAGCTCTTTTGATCTCCTACCATCTATCTCCCCATTTATTTTGTACATGAATTCCCTATTCTATGTGGTGCCCAAAAGATTTTCCCAGTAATCACAGTAATCAATATTATTCATCATTCCTGCTGCAGAACTTAGAAATAGGAACTGTATTATTTTTACTGTATATATGCAAAAAATTAACTATACGTTTCCAGGATGATAATTCATAGTTTGAATTTTCTCAATCTTTTGGGAAAACTCTACTTTAAATGAACTTCCTTCTTTTCAGTGAAAGGGCCTTTAGTATAAATTGCTATACAATATCATGAAGCTTTTTAATTCAACCTTTTAAGAAATAATTTTGAGTTTTAAAAGTCAAAAACCATCTAGCATCAAATATAAATTCCAGTAAATTATGCTTTAATCATTGTTTTTGTTCCTTGTTTTCTTTTAATATTCAAACTCTAGTCATTAAAAAGTTATCTTATTCAAAGCATGCAAATAACAGAAATACATACATATACACTTAACCTATTTGATACATATAACAACCCTGTGAATAAAGCAGTATAGTTATCATTACTTTCCTTATAAGAATACAGAAACTCAGACAAATTAATGATCTTCTATGAGCAAACACCAGAGTTGAGAATTGAACTGAAATCTTTCTTGACCATAAATATAATGCTTTTCCTATCATAAAATATTTACAGCTTGTGTTTGTCATGAGAAATAGAAATACAAACTCATTATTTTAATTATGTTTACTTTAAATAATGCAGAAAATGTCCTATTTTTCATGTATGTGCTTATATGTGTAATTTTGCACATATGTGTGCATACATATGGGTAGGGAGAGAGAGAAGAAGAAGAAGAAGGAAGAGAGAGAGAGAGAGAGAGAGAGAGAGAGAGAGAGAGAGAGAGAGAGAGAGAGAGAGAGAGAGAGAAGAGAGAGAGAGAGAGAGAGGGAGAGAGAGAGAGAGGGAGAGAGAGAGAGAGAATATTTAGATTTGGATTACATTGACATTTCCATGAGAATTTGAGCTATTACCACCTTTGTCTCAAAAGTCTTTACTCCTTGGTGAGATTCACAATAACACAGTTGGGTTTATTTCCTTTTTTCCTTAGTCTGCCATACGTTACATTTTAGAAAAAACTATACCAATGAGCAGTACCTGGTGTGATCATTAAATAAAATAGCAATTAAGATGACATCAGCAGTTTTTATAATTACACTCTTGTAGGAGCAAAAATAAAATTTCTGAGTTTGGGGATGAACCACCTGGCAGGCTGCATGCTGATAACATATCTTAATAATTTAACATGACAAATTGAAAGGACATTTCTTCACAGGAGACTTCATTAATCTTCAAAAGTTTTCAACTCTATTTTCACAATTCCCAACAGCCCGATATTTGCCATTCCTGCAAGCACAATTTTTTTACCTGTCTTGTCATCCACATGACCTATTTTTGTATTCAGATTGTCTGTTAATATCCATCTATTTGGGTATACTGAGCATTACTACCATGTCATATTCCATTTTGTTAGGGTGTAGAACAAGGTTGTTCAGTCATGGTTAATTTTGCTTTCCCACTAATTTTTAAAGAAAAATCATATTTGATATTAGTAATTTACAATGAACCCATATGAGGAACACAATAATTCTCTCATTTATTTTGACCTGTGTTGCTTTATTCCCTTGTTTTGGTCAACTAAAAGTGTCTTCATTCTCTACATGATCTACCTGATACCAAAAAAATAAAAAGTTTTCATTTAATGATGATAGGGTTCAAAAAAGGTTTGAAATGGGATTGTTATCTCCTTTGATGAACTCCTGAAACATACACTTATTTGTAATATGTTCTTGATTCTTATTCTCCTAAGATTATCATTCATTCTCTTATTTTGTAATCTCTTCTAGTATAATTGTGGAAAACAGTTATATTTAAAGTCTTGTTGTTTTAATTGCTTCTGAAATCCAAGAATAGGTATTTTTCCCTTAAAAATCAAGAAGGATCACTCAACTTGTTAATTTCACTCTTTCTACAGATTCAACTCAGTTTTAGTCATGCCATTTAAGGAACTGTATGTATGTAGTAGCTTAATACATTCAAAGAATTGCATTGAATCTCAGTTTATTTGGTATTTGACATATTTGGCTATTTTAGAAGGTGTCTTCCATTGGATTTGTGGATTAGGAAATTATTAAGCATTAAATCTCTTCACATTCTCCATGGTCCAAACTGGATGTTTTCCTTTTCTTTACACAAAGCACTCCACCTCCTCTAACTCCTAACCTTTGCACAAATTGTCCCCAAAACAAGAAATGGATTCACTCTTCACTCCCCCAGATGTGAGTTGGGACATGCGCATTGGAACCAAGTCAGGAAAAACTGAATTCAAGTTCCAGCGAACACTTGTTATGTTACTCAGTCTTTATGAAACTTCCCTTTCCATGTCTGTGGTACTTTACAGAGTTGTTGTGAGGCTCAAATAAGGCTGTGGAAGTAAGAAACTTTAGATTCCATCTGGTTTAATCTACTTATTTACATATGAGGAAACGAAAGGTCTCATAATGAATTACTTAATACTATGTAATATTTGGGTCAAGGAACTATTTTTAGTTATAATAGATAATTGAATTTATTTGTTAATAGTCAATCCCTGCTCAAATATGTAGCAGAGCTGATGTTTGAATTGCAGATAATGACATTCAAAGACACTATCAAATTTAGGCAATAAGCAAGAAGAATAGGAATTTTTGATATGAAGAGATTTCACTGAGTTTGGGTAGAATGAAATGAATGACTAGAATGTAATTCTTGAATGGCAATCCTTATTCAGAAAAAAAGAATAGGCAAAAAAAGATTTGAGTGTATAACCCTGTATGCTAAGAAGGTGTGGTAAGGTGAAGAAATCAAGGAACTATAGTGAGGAAACCTAATGGAGACCATTCCTCTGAACTTTAGGGAGAGTGGAGTTTGTGCATAATCCACCAAATATGCATGGAGCCTTCATCTAGAAAAAAATAAAGGTCTATTTCGAAGCATTTCTTTTCTAGAATTAGCATAGTACAAGAGCAAAACATTGAACTTGAATTAGGAAGAATGACATTTAAGTTTCTTTGGACATTTCTTAAGTGTCATAAAGACACTTACCTGAAGCTTCAATTTCCTTCTCTGTAGCACCTCACAGAGTTATTTTGAGGATCAAATAAGATAATGGATGTAAAGTACTTTGAAAGCTTTAATCTGCCCTATAACAAATATCAGTTATTATTTTTACCTGTTTTGAGGCAAAAACCATCATTTAAAATTTGGTTATGTATTTAAATAGTCTTATTGGAGATAATATTAAAGAAAAAATTAATGTTTTATCTTTATATTATTTCAATAACAAAGACAAAACATTAAAATGTTTTAAAATATTTCTTCAAAGCTTTCCAAAGTTATAGGATTCATGTTGTCTCCCTCCCTTCTTCCCTCACCCCTCCCAGTGCTGACAAGCAATTCAATCGGAGTTATACATTATTTTCATGTAAAACATATTTCTATATTATTCATTTTTGTAAGTGATTGATCTTGTAAAACCAAAAGCCCAAATCGTATAGTGAAATAAACAAGTGATAAATCATATATTTTCATCTACATTCCAACTCCAACAGCTCTTTCTCTGGAGGTGGAGAGCATTCTTTGTCATAAGTCCCTAAGAATTGTCCCAGATTGTATTGCTATAAGTAGCAAAGTGTATAAAAAAGAATTAAAGACAGTGTTTTCTTTAAAGTTTTGCTAAAAATATTTTCTTCCTTGTGCTAACTATATGTCAATGAGTATATTTATCCTTCTTTTTTTCCTGAATCTTAATTGACCAAATTAAGACATGTTCATATATATATATATACCCACATATACACACACACACACATAGCTTGGTGTCTATAATACCAGATAACATTTATACAACATCTTAAAGCTTGCAAAACATTTTATAAATAATATCTTATTTTTCCCTCACAATAAGACTTTGTGTTAGATGTCATTTAACAAATGAGGAAACTGAGGCAGACTTGCCCAGCACCACATATGTAGGGTCTGAATCTGAGTTTGACCTGAGCATCCTTAAGCCCAGATCCAGTGACACTTGTCTACTTCTATGAAAACCAACCAGAAGAATACAGTCCAGGATGAAATGATCCATCACCTCCAATCAGCATAATGATAACTGCTGATGGCATTAGCTTGCTGCTTTTTCTGCAAAACAGAATTTGATTTTATGAATATCTTGTTGTTAGAACTGTCATACTTTGACTATTACATTATGGATATAAAGTATTCTTATTATATGAAAAACTATTTTTTGTAAGAGAGGCTGCTGAAATTGGAGAGTTTTACAAAGAGAACAAGTGGGACCCTAGCAGTAGGGAATAGTTGTTTTTTAAATGTTTTTTTTAAGGGAATAGTTTCTCAAGCATGTCAACATTTTGATACTTTTGACTTAAAGATGGAACTCCCCAAACAAAACAAAACAAAAATATTAATTAAAGTTGTCTGTTTGGGCTTTTAAAACAGTTTTGTTTTTTAGTTATTTCTGTTGAATTTGGGCTCCTTTTCATCCATTTGGAGTTTCTGTGGCAAAAATATTGGAGTAGTTTGCCATTTCCTTTTCTAGCTCATTTTATAGACAAGGAATTAAGGCAAATAGGGCTAAGGGACTTGTCAAGGTCACACAGCTAGAAAGGGTCAGAGGACAGATTTGACCTCAGGAAAACATCTTCCTGACTCCAGGACTAGCATTCTATCCACTCCACCACCTTGCTGCCCTCAACAAAAAGGTAAAGATCTAAAGAAAGGGAGGTAGCAAACTGAAATGGAAACATGGGCCACCATTCATATAAAAAGACTTAAAGGATCACATATTGATTTAGTTTAAATAGAGGATTTTATTGTATTTTTATTTATTTTGTTAAAGATTTCACAATTATATTTTAATCTGGTTTGAGGTCATACTTGGGAATGTTGGGGGCCACCTATAGCCCATGGGCAGCATGTTGGACATCTCTGCCAGACAATTATTGACTGGCAAGTGGATCCAAGAAATATTCACAGAGAAAAGGAAAGCATTTCTCATGGGAAAATTTTTTTTGGTACAAAAAAAGCAGAATAGAAGAATAAATTGGAATAATACACTTTGAACTCTTTCAGCTTAATCCCCTTGAAGCATCTCTTCTATTTCACTTTTAGTACATTCAGATGTCACAGTTTCTGATTGTGGAGGTAGACAATGGATTCTCCAAAGAGTGACTTCAGTTTCATCTTTAGCTGCACAGTTCTCTGTATTCTGATAATCTATTCAAACAAACATTCCATTAGAGTATTTGTATCTAAGTGGGAAAATACAGCAGGTCCACAGGCCCTAATATAATTATTAAAGGCCTTTAAATTCAGATATTATCTTGGATGATTATATTCTGAGAAATGTATCAGTCTGAAGTGCTTATCTCTGAATAAAACTAATTTCATTTAAGACCATGTTATTTGCACAGTCTAGCAGTTCCACCTCTATTTACTGTCTGAGTACTAATGAGGAAGGCTTTAGACATAGCCAGTTGGGCATTTCACATCCACCATTCTGGGAATGCTGTTGGTGTCTTCCTATTTAAGATGCACATCTGGTAGCATCTTTAGGATGTACAAAAAAAAAAAACAACAACAACAACAAAAGATATTCTGGCCGCATGCAACAACAATATTCTTCATCTAGAGAATAGAAGGTTTGAAATAGAAACTACTAAAAACATTTAACTGAAATAATCAATTGAAATTTTTATATTTGAAGCAAGAAAACTAACCCTGTAGGACCTGATGTAATAATCAGAGCTTTACAAAATGAGCTTGTTAGCACAACCTCTCTAAAACCTTTTAAAACTACAAAAGCAACCTGCAGACAAAAATTTCCTAGAGTATACTTCTTGCTTTATTATAATGTTAAGAAAAAGTTTAATAGAAAAAGTACTTGTATTTCATAGAAGAAAGTAGAGGAGGGAGGGAGTCAGCAGATTCACCTCTTATCTCATCCTCTCAAAAATTTAAAAATCTCTAGAAATCCTCACCATTTCCCAGAAATCAATCAATGATTACTTTTCAAGCACCTACTTTGAGCCAGGCATTGTGCTAGGAGCTAGAGAACAAAGATTTAAAAAATGAAGTCCCCTGTTCAATCAATAAACATTTACAAAGCACCTACTATGTGCTAGGCAATAGGAAACAGAAGAGGAGAATAACAGAGTTTAGATTTAAAAGTTGTTTTTTTAGTGTCTTTGAAAGGGTCAAGCCAATTCTTCTGAATATTAAAGAAAGGCATCAAAAAATAGACAGGAACCCTAAAATATGTAATAGTGTTGTTTAGTCGTGTCCAACTCTTCATGATCCCATTCAGGGTTTTATTGGCAAAGATACTAGAATGGTTTTCCATTTTCTTCTCTAGCTCATTTACAGATGAGGAAACTGAGGCAAATTAGGTCAAGCGATATGTGTAGGATCACATAGCTAATAAGTGTTTGAGGCTGGATTTGAACTCTGTTGTTTCTGAGTCTGGGTCCAGCATGCCATTCACTGATTCATCATGCTGCCCTAGAATTTTTAGTACTTGAAGGAAATTGTTCTTCCTTGGCTCTGGGAAAGCCTGGGAAACCTTGGAGGGAGAAGTTCTATCTGCAATATCTGCTTTGGAATTGTCTGTAACAGACAGAGAGAAAAGAGGGAGAGATACAAAGGTAGACCGCTGCTCAGGACCCAAGGGCAGAGGGGAAAGATGTTGACAGGACTGAGGCTCCACCAGGATTGACACCAAAGGCTGAACAAGAACATGAGACATGACTGATCACTGGTGAACTTTCTCCTGCCTGAGAATCCAGAAGGCTGGCAAAGTATCTCCTCTTTCCCCCATGTTATATCTCCTCTTTTTCCATCTGAAAGGATGGAATATTCAAATAGACAGTTTCTCTTCATTTTTAGCTATTCTTTTGCTTTTTCAGCAGTGTAGATAAATGTAAAATCAATTTTAATTGCTTTTGAGTCATGGATGTCTTTATATATTTTAATGAAAAAATAAAGGGGTGCTAGTAGTTATCTTGATATATGGAATTTATTTAGGTCAGAGTTTAAATCTTGATTAAACGTGAGGGTTTTCTCTAACTATGAGCTTGATAAATTCTGTATGTATGACAGGACCTTATGTTTATGATTTTATTCTTAAAGTGAATTTACTAATTCCTTTTGCTTTTAAGGAAAAATAAGCTCATCATTGTAGCAAAGGTGGGAGTAATCAGTCTGATGATGCCTTAGACAACAAATCTGGAGCTTCCCACATGGAGAGGAACAAGGAGAAGACAGTGACCAAGGAGAGCATTATTTTTTGAAAAAAGCAGAGACAGGTACATTTTAGAAGGAACCAGCTCGTTATCTTTCTATTTGGGAGGAAGAAAGTCCTCCTCAACTTAACTCTGCTGTCTATAGTGTTTGGTTACACTCATAAAAATGAAAGAAAAAATTAAGGAAGTCTGAAGCTGCACATACTTTCATAGAACCTCCTTCAATGCTGCCCTAGGATATGAGTTGATAAAGTCTTGGTGTTAGGAAGATCTGGGTTTAAATTGCTCCTTTGGCACATACTGCGTGACCTTGAGTAAGTCATGTTTTGTTTACAAAATTCAAAAATATAATGGTGATAATTGAAAATATTTCTTTTGGAAGGAACATTTACACTTAATTAGGGTTCAAAGTTTTCTCTATCATCAAAATCAATTTAATGCTGATCTGTAACAAGACTTTATCTTATTGGAAATATCTTTTCACACCGGTGAGAGCTACCAAATACTGATATCAGTCCATGGGAATGCTATTTTAACTGAATCAAAAGGCAAATGTCTTATATAAGTTTTATTTTCTCTGATCCTATTTCCTAGATTGATTCAATTAAACACAATTTAATTAGACTACCATTTAAAATAGTTTTCTATATTTGGCTAATAAATGAGCCAATTAGAAAATTATTTTGCCAGCAATTTCATTTTCAATTTTTGTTTTTTTGTTAAGAAATTCTACTGTGATTAGATATTCCATTTAAATTTTCTTTTTTTCTGACCATTGCTTTCCTGTGAGTTGGAAATAATTATGATGAATGTTTAGTATGGTGATGTCAAAATATATCGTTGCAAAAGAAATATATTACACATAAAAGATTCTTCATAAACATTCATGGAAGGAATGAATAAATGAATGAATAAACAGTGCAACACAGTGAAATGGAAAGAACACTGGATTTCCAGTCAGAAAACCAGGGTTTGAATTATGGCTCTATTAGTCTCTAAGTGAATGACCTTCTGCAGGTCATTTTGCCCCTCTACACATCAGTTTCCTAAATTGTAAAATGAAGGGACATGGTTACATTATAACCAAGAGTACTTTCAATGAAACCCATGAAAAAATAGCTTATTCTGAAGATTTGTAAAGCAATAATGCCTATCCTATATGAGTTAAAAACAAATTAATAAACTTTGGTATATAAGTATTGCTGAGACACTGACCAACAAGACAAATTTTAAACTCTTGTTTGAGTAAATTTGACATTCAAATCTTTCCATTTTTTGGAAAATTATATAACCAATGAGGTTTGGATAAACTAAAGCTATGCTGTTTTTGCCTATTAGAATCTGTACAGGCCATGATACTCTATTTCTTTTATTTCAAGGTCAAAAATAAAGTCTTTATCAGAGCAAACAGTTCTCACTAAGCTGTATCATCAATAGCTATAGAATGGATAAGCCATATTAATCATTATAACCAGTCTACTTTGTTTGGATTACCCTGAAAATGAGACATTTCATCCTGTTGGAAATATTGAACAAATATTAATGGATAGTGTTAAATTTTGTTTCTATATATACCATGTTTCAGTAATTTATACATATAATGCTAGGCATATTGGAGAACAGAATTGATGGCACTGTCAATAGTACTTTGAATAAATTTACTTCCTTGGTTTTTATTTTCAGCATAAGTTTTGAATTATATTTGATTTTTTTTAACCACTCACTCTGTTCTAATCAAATAGGATTGCTGGCTCTTCCCCTTATAAGACATCCTATCTGCTGCTAACTCGCTATATTCCCTAGGTGATCTCTTACATATGAAATGCTAGGCAAATCACCTACCTGGATTCCCTTTGCTTTCCCCTGTGAGTTCCAGGTTTCCAGGGATAATTTTCACTTGAATCCATGATTAGCTCTCTAATAAGCTGCCAAATTATTCTCTCCTTTTATCTGTTTCTTTCCTCCCATATTTTCAAAGTTGGTAATATTCAACTTTTTTTAGGCATCCTAAGAAGAAAGCCAAGTTCTTTATTTAGAATATTTTCTCATGGTTACATGATTCATATTCTTTTTCTTCCCTATTCCCTCCCACCTCCTATAGCCAAGGAGCAATTCCATTGGGTTATACATGTTCAAAACCTATTTACATATTATTAATATTTGCAATAGAGTGATCTTTTAACATCAAAACCACAATCATATACCTATCAAATCACATGATCGATCATATGCTTTTCTTCTGTATTTCTGTTCCCACAGTTCTTTCTCTGAAGGTGGATAGCATTCTTTCTCGTAAATTCCTCTGTATTGTCCTGGATTATAGCATTGCTGCTAGTAGAAAAGTCTATTCAATTGTGCCATAATGTATTCTGTGTTCAGTGTTCTCAGAGTTCTGCTCTTTTTGCTCTGCATCAATTCTTTGAGGTCTTTCCAGGTCACATAGAAATCCTCCATTTCATTATTCCTTTCTTGCTGTAGTATTTTTGCTAGTATTTTATTTAAGATTTTTTTTTGCATCCATGTTCATTAAAGAGATTGGTCTGCAGTTTTCTTTCTGTTTTTGTCTGCCTGGCTTTGAAATCAGTACAATATTTGTGTCATAAAATTTTTGGTAAGATTCTTTCTTTGGTTATTTTGTCAAATAATTTGTATTATATTGGGATTAGTTGTTTTTAAATGTTTGGTAGAATTCACTTGTGAATCCATCTAGCCCTGTGGATTTTTTCTTAGAAAGTTCCTTGATGGCTTGTGCAAATTCTTTTTCTGAGATGGTATTATTTAAGTTTTCTATTTCTTTTTTTGTTCATCTAGACAATTTACATTTTTTTGTAAATATTCACAAATTTCACCTAGATTGTCATATTTATTGCCATATAATTGGGCAAAACAGTTCTTAATAATTACTTTAATTGCCTCTTCATTAGAGATGAAATCCCCCCTTTTCATCTTGCATACTGTTAATTTGATTCTATTCTTTCTTTTTATTTTATTAGATTAACAAGTACTTTATTTTATTTGTTTTTTTAAAGTACCAGCTCCTAGTCTTGTCTATTTGTTCAATAGTTCTTTTGCTTTCAATTTTATTAATTTCTCCTTTAATTTTAAGGATTTCCAACTTAGTTTTTTTCTGGGGATTTTAAATTTGTTTGGTTTTAATTTTTTTTAAGTTGTAAGCCCAATTCATTGCTCTCCTCCCTCTCTATTTTGTTTGTATAGGCACATAGAGATATACATTTCCCCATGAGTACTGCTTTGGCTGTATCCCATAGATTTGATATGTTGCCTTCTCATTGTCATTCTCTTTAATGGATTCTGTAAGTATTTCTGTAAGTTGTTTTTTGACCCCTGAATTTTGAAGAATAAAGTTATTTAGTTTCCAATTAATTTTAAAATTTCCTTGTCATGGACCCCTGTTAATTATAATTTTATTGCATTATTAACTGAAAAAGTTGCATTCATTATTTCTACATTTCTGCATTTATATGCAATATTTCTATATCCTACTATATGGTTAATCATTGTATATTTACCATGTACTACTAAGAAGATAATACATTCCTTTTTATTCCTGTTCAATTTTCTCAAGATATCTATTAACTCTAATTTTTGTAGCATTTCATTCAATTCCCTTCCTTCTTTCTTATTTATTTTTGATTTGATTTATTTACTTCTGAAAGGGAAAGGTTGAGATCCCCCACTACTATGGTCTTATTATCTATTTCCTCCTTAAGATCCTTTGATTTTTGTCTTAGAAATCAAGATGCTATACAGTCTCGTACATAAATGTTTAGTGATGATATTACTTCATTGTTTATAGTACCCTTTAGCAAAATGTATTTCTTTCCTCATATCTTTTAATCAGATCAGTTTCTACTTTAGCTTTGTCTGGTATCATGGTTGCTACTCCTGCTTTTTATACTTTAGATGGTGCTTAATAAATTTTGCTCCAGCCTTTTACCTTGCATTTGTGTATGTCATCCTGCCTCAAATATATTTCTTGTAAACAACATATAGTAGGATTCTGATTTTTAATCCACTTTGCTATCCACTTCTGTTTTATGGGTGAGTTCATCCCATTCACATTCAACATTATAATGAGTAACTGTGTATTGCCTTCCATCATATTATTCCCTTTAGTTCCTGCTCTGTTCCCTTTCACTCTGTTCCTCCTCACCAGTATTTTGCTTTTGGTTTCTCCTCACCACTTCCCCCTCCTTTCAATTATCTCCCCCTCCCCTTGTCTTATTCCCCTTCTACTTCTCTATAGGGTAATATAAATTCTGTACCTCACTGAGGATACTTTTTTCCCTCTCTGAGTTAGTAATGATGAGAGTAAACCTTAATCATTGATCATCATCACCCTTATCTTCCCCTCTATAATGATTTTCTCACCTCTTTAAGTTATATAATCTACCCCATTCTGTCTTTCAATTCCCTTTCCTCTCAGTACAACCCTCTCTTTCACCCCTTGATTTTTTTACATATAATTCATATGTATACATATCATACATCCATAGTGTTTCCTATCATCCCATTTACATACATATCATTTTATATACGCCATATCATAATAAACAGCTTACTCCCCATCCTCTTTCTGAGTAAATTCCTTCTATCTTCTCTATTAGTAAGAATAATTTTTGAAAGATTCAGATATCTTCTTTCCATGTAGACATATAAACATTTTGACCTTAATAAATGCCTTAAATTTTTAAAATTTAAAATTTTCTCTTTCTCACTTACCTTTTTGGGCTTCTCTTGTGTCTCCTGTTTGGTCTTCAAATGTTTTGTTTAGGTGTGGTTTATTCCTCAGGAATGCTTGGGAATCTCCTATATTATTGAATGTCCATTTTTTCCATCTGAAAGAATATACTAAGTTTTTCTGGATAAGTGACTCTGGGTCATAAAACAAAATCTTTTGTCTTTCTCAATATCATATTCTATGCCTTTCAGTCCTTTAATATAAAAGCTGCTAGATCTGGTGTGTTCTTGATTGTAGCTCCTTGGAATTTGAATGGTTTCTTTCTGGCTGCTTGAAAGATTTTATCTTTTGCTTTGTGGCTCTGGAATTTAGCTATTATATTCCTGGAAGTTGTCAATTGAGGATTTCTTTCTGGAGGTGATTTGTGAATTCTTTCAATTTCAATTTTATTTTCTTGTTCAAGGATCTCTGGGCAGTTTTCATTGATAATTTCTTGTAGTGTGATGTCCAAGGTTTTTTCTTGATGATAATCCAATAATTCTCAAATTGTGTCTCCTATATCTATTTTCTAGGTCCATTGTTTTTTTTTTATAAGATATTTCATATTTTCCTCTGTTTTTTCATTCCTTTGATTATACTTTATTGTTTCCTGGTTTCTCATGAAATCATTAGTTTCTAGATGGCCAATTTTTATTTTTAGAGCTTATTTTCCTCTC